>NC_081421.1:23338029-23518029 GCF_949786415.1 Peromyscus eremicus | reverse complement strand
AAAATCAAACAAAATAAGAAAACAAGCTATAGGTCTTTCTTTATGGGAATGTCAAGGTAGTTCATTTTTCCCCCACTCTGAATATATAAGCTCTGATGTCAACAACAGTAACTTTGGCCAGTAACTCAGGCTGTTTGTTCTTCCCAAAGAAAAGTCATTTAAAATAGTTATGGCATTACAATAAATAAACTCACCAAGTTATAAAATATTGGAAGTATCACCAAGTTTTTTTTATATAAAGACTTCAGCCCTATTTCCATACAAGATGTTTTTCTAGGAACAAACATTCAGAAAGCACATTGCTGTAACTTTGTCATTTGTTTTATTCTTAGAAGAATTTATGTAACTTCCAAGAGAACACAGCAGCACAGATGCTGTACATACATGGTGGGTGGCCAAATGATGTTCTGTGTACTCACGACTCTACAAAGATCTTACATTTTGATTATAGTTTAAAAGGCATCCAACTCCATCACCACAGCCACTTCAAAGTTTGTTTGTTCACTTAGTATTAAGGTGATTATTGGTATTAACAAATTTCCAATATTTTTTATCTTATAATCATGAAATTTTGTACCTATTAGACACTAAATTTCCTTTCCTCTTTTCACTTAGACATTTGTCATACTTTCTTACTTTCTATTGTTTTGTTCATTTTAAAAAATATTTTGAGGCTCTTCAATGTTGTAGGACAAGATTAGCTGCATAATGTATTGCTGTATATTTTTTATTGTCTACGTTTTCCACATCTATTGGTAATTATGTATTCATGGAGGATATTTTAGCTCTTGATGATTGTGAACAATTCTATGATACTCATGGATTTCAATATCTTTGGAGTCCTAATCTCTATTACATAAGCAGAAAAGACATTATTAAATTATGTAGTATTCTATTTGTTTTTAGTTTTTGAGGCATATCTATATAATGGATCAACTACTTTTCATTCTCACCAATATAATGGCTTCAAATTCAAAGCATCCTTGCCAAAAAGAAATACTTTCTGTTATTTTTATTACAGCAAGCCAAAGAGACGTGGCATTTCACTGTGAACTTTCTCTTCTTTAATGATTACTGATGGTAACATGTTATATGGTTATTTGCAATTTCTTTATCTACTTTGGATGTATGGTTAACTTTGTCAACCTGACATAACTTGGAATCACGTGGAAAAAGCATCTCAAGGAGAAACTGTATACATTGTGTTGGCCTAGAGCAAATCTGGGAAGAATTGTCTTAAGTCAACTAATAAAGAAGAGTCAGCCTACACTGTGTGGTACTATTCCTTAGGCAGAGAGTCTTGAACTATGTACGAATGGAGAGATCCAGCTGAGTATAGCAGGCAAGCAAGTAAGCATACCTGCATTCAGTTCTTTCTATTCTTGACTGTGAATATAACATGGTGAGCTGGTCAAAATTCCTCCCTTTACTTCCCACAATTATGGACTGAAACCTGGAATTGTAAGTTGAAATAAACTCTTTCTCCCCTACGTTGCTTCTTCCAGGATATGTTATCATGGCAACTGAAGTACAACTAGGGAAAGAGATGGATTTGGTGTCTTTTTCATTTATAGATTATGATATCTGAGGGATTTTGTTTTCCTGTTCAGTTGTAGAACTTTGTTGTATAAGATTGACATTAATACCTTAGCAATAACATGTTTTATAATTATTTTCTTCTAGTTTTTCTTTTGATGTGCCGAATTTTAAGTCTGATTTTCAATACACTTGTGAATCTGTTTCTATTTTGTTGCTTTGGCTTTGATGTAACCATGAAATGATGAAAAAGTTCTGCATTTCTGATTTAAATATTCATTATATTTTTCTCTATGAGTGTTTTGCCTGCACATATGTATATGAACTACATGTGTGCCTATTCCCACAAAAACCAGATGTCTTAGGGTTTCTGTTGCTGTGAAGAGATACCATAACCCTAGAAACTCTTATAAATGAAAACATTTAATTGGGGCTGGCTTCAAGTTTCAGAGGTTTAGTCCATTATTGTCATGATGATAAGCATAACAGTGTGTTGGTAGAGATGGTGTTGGAGAGGTTGCTGAGAGTTCTACATCTTGATTCACAGGCAGCAGAAGTGAAAGTGACACTTGCTAGGCTTGAGCTTCTCAGAACTCAAAGCCCACCCCCCTATTGACACACTTCCTCCAACAAACCACACCTACTCTAAGGCCACACCTCCTAATTGTGCCACTCCCTATGGGTCTTATTCAAGCCACAGCTCAGAAGAGGATGTCAGACCTTCTAGAACTGGACTTAGTGGCAATTGAGAGCCACCACATGGATGCTTATTACCAACTCAGTTCTCTTCAAGAGCAGTAAGTGCTCTTAACCCTTGAGCCATCCTTCCAACCCCAAGTCCAGTGTTCTAAATATTTCTTCCTCTGGTTTATTCTAATAGTTCAAGACTCTTAAGTTTTTAATTCATTAGAAAAACTAATGGTGCATATGGTGCAAGATAAGGATCTAGTTTGTTATTTGCTGTGTATATCCAGCTTTCTAATCACTTCCCTCCTCCTATTGTGGAGTCTGGATCCTTTTTGTTTTGTTTTTTTGTTTGTGTGTTTGTTTTGTTTCTAACCATTTGTTCTCATATGCCGATACTAGAGACCTTTCTTTTACAAAAAGAAAGGAATTGAAAAAAGTAGGGGTTTAGTTTCAGTTATGTATTGAGAATACAGTCCATCATGATGTGGAAGAAACAGCAACAGGAACATAAGATGGCTGGTCACATCTATCAGCAGTATAGAAGAGGGCAAACAAGAAATGCGACTTGGCTATCAAACCTCAAGACTTAATTTTCTCCAGCAAGGTTTCACTTCCTAAATATTCCACAATTTTCAAAACAGCACCACAATTGGGAGACCAAATATTTAAACACAAGAGCCTCTGAAGAATATTTCGCATTCAAACTACCACAATGTCCAACTTGAAATTTAAGAGGAGCCACTCATGAGAGGATTGATGTAGTATCCAGAGACAGTGCAGAGGAAGAATTGACCAGGTCTGACAGTTTGTGAGGTGGGGGCTCAAATTTCTAGAAGGACCTGGGGTTTTAATCCAATGTTGCAAAGTCTTTGATGTTTAAGACAGAAAATCCTCAGTGAGTTAATTCTTTTGGTCCATGTTTCTATGTCCTTACAAAATGTCTCACTATCCTGAGAAGTCTACTGCCTACAAGGCTAGCTAGTTAATTCTCTGCAGTATCTCCATTCTGAAGTATTCCCAAATAAAAAGAAGATAGTGTGGTCTTCTGTATATAGGCAACAGAAATATAAATACTGTAAATTCCTTCCTTCAACTTTATAACCTGAATATAATATCAATGCAAATAAATGATTACTATTGGTGAAATTATTAAGGCCACTCCACGTAGTTAAAAGGTGATTTATTTAATGGCATAACTTACAAATTAAGGGATAGGTAGGTCGCGGGGTCTGGGGAAGGTGTATCGCAGTCCAGCGGTGTACTCTGGAGCTCTGCTTGGCCCACCTCCACTGTCCAGGGTCCCGGACCAGAGAGAGCGTTCGCCCATCCAGATCTCGGGTCTCCAGGCGCCTCCTTTGGTCCCGCCTTGTAGGCGTGACAGTTGCCGAAGTCTCAATGGGGGTTGGAACTTCCAGATCAAAGCTGGAATGGCTACCCACTACAGATTACATTGCATTTAACATTTGGAAAATAATAACCAGAGATATTCAAATATGGGTCTCATGCCTAAAAGAAGAGTAAACACATCTACAGTGCAGAATCACTGACATCTTCCATCTTTCCCATTCCAGATGACATCTAAACAAAACAGAACATCTTCTTCTGAGTTCCAAGTTCTTCCTTGAAACCTTTTTGTTGTTTTTTGGTTGCTTATTATTTTTAGTGAAACATTCGACTTTTCCTTCTACACATTTAGAAAACGTTCCCTGCTTTTTCTTGTAGATTATATATGGGGTCACTAATAATCTCTATATCCCCATGTTCCCTTGGTTTCAGAGAGCTCTCAACAGCAATAGCCTCAGTCATTATCCCTAATGCAATAATTATCATTCTTTGCTTATTTTTCCTTGCATGATTTATATTAACTTGGATCTAATTTTCCTATTTCTAGCACATATGGGTCTATGCTCAGTTGCCTGGTTTCTCTTAGCCATTTGATAATAGTCACAGTTGTTAGATTCTGGGTCTTATGAATGGCTAATTGAAGGTAGAGCTGTTTTATAGATCTGGTCAGACCAGTTGAACCAGTCTTCCACCATCAAGACAACAATTAGAATTAGTTTTTGATAAAAGGAGATTTTGAGTGAGAATGACATTACCTGTATACAATTTGATAAAGTACTTTGTAGATTATAGTGGACAGTAAAATAATTGTGAACATAATTGCCATCATGAACTTTGACAGCCTTAAAATTGCAAGTGTTAAAAATAAATGGTGATTTTTTTGTTTAGACTACATATTCATAAGTCAAGTAAATTAGATATCTGAATGGGGTATAGGGTATCTCTACTTCTTGAAAATGGAAAATAGATTGTTTTGTAGTCCTTGTGGTTCTATTTTACAAAACAATAATATGTCATTGTGTGAGGACATACATAGTCACCTTTTCCAGAACTTGACAGTGAATGATTGGGAAGAGCAGATGAGGTTTGTGATGATTTATTAAGAGTGACTTAAGTAACACAAAGGGGAAATCTATTCAAGGAAGTAAGTAGTGCTTTTAGAATGCTGCAAAATTAAGTCCCCCTGAAGATAGACCATAGTCAGGCAGTTCAATGTGAAGTTCTAGCTACAGTTTTCTGAAGTTATTCTGCTTTGATGGATGTAGCAGCTCACTCAATGAAAAAAGAACTTTAAATGAATATGTCAATGGATAACAGGATAGAAAAGAATTCCACCAAGGCTTATCACTTGGTAATTAGCAAACCATGTCTTTTTCAGGGCATCAGTTTATTTAACTTTACTTATTTTTATTATTATTATTATTATTATTATTATTATTGTGTCCCTGGATGAATCCAAGGGTAGTGTTTGATGATTGCATCAAGAATCAAAGGACTCATATAAACATGTGTCATTCTACTGTGTAGCGAGCCACAAGAATATGTTATAAGGAGTCCAGTTGTGTTTTAAAGCTATACCTTGAACCAGGCCAATGGTCAAGAAAGCCATCTAGCATGGACTATTTGATGATACACAGCTTAATATTCACTGTGCCTTTCTTGTGCTCACAATTCCCATAGAATGTGTGTGTGTGTGTGTGTGTGTGTGTGTGTGTGTGTGTGTGTGTGTGTGAACTCCCTGCTCAGGCCAGTACTTGGATAAGGTCATGTAGGCAAAGCTAAGCAGGCATAGATGCATAGCTTTGTTTCTTGTGCAAATGAAGCTCACACCATCCTTTTGCCTTGAGGCCTAGGGGCTCTCCAGAGCAATTGACAGAGAACAAAAGAGGTTTTTACATATCAAGGTGGAAGGTAGGGTTGAGCAACATTCCTGAGGAGGCAAAGAGTCATGTGAACAGGGAAAAAAGGAACAAGTGTTTTCCGTAGAGGCAGACAGAACAGCATGACCAGGGAGAAAAGAAGAACACAGAGGTTTTGTAGATGGTAAGGCAGAACTCGTGTAGAGTTCATCAGAGCCATGAGTAGAGAACAAGTAGAGATGGAGGGCGAAGAAACAGAGGACGAAGATGAGGCTGGAAGCATAAGAGCTTAGTTATTAGCAGGACTATGGGAGACAGGATTTCATCCCAGAGAAATATAGTAGACAGACAAAGAGCTTGGTGTATCTAGATTTATTCCAGCCCTGAATGCCTGACAGAGCTGCAGCTATATAGATAGAATTTTGTCTTAGAGGAATAAAGTTAACAGACATAGAGCATAGTGTACGTAGATTGTTTTTTTCCCCCTCAGATATCCCATGCTAGACGTAGCATCTTCCCCAGACTCTGGACAATCCATACTACTTAGTCTGAGGAGATGCAATTGATTGGTTAGTTGCAGTTAATAATAACAGGCGCCATCATTTTCCCTAAAATAAAACTCGAATACCATCAATAATACATTGCAACTATTTGGCTTCAAAAAGATTAGATATCTAGAATGATCAGTGGATCAATAGATATAGGTAGATAATGATTGTGATGGTAAAGAAGAAGAAAGAAAAATGGATAGATGGTAAATATATAAATCAACATGTAAATAGATACAGATAAATAGCAAATAATAGATAGGAAAGTAGTTGATAGCTAAGTAGTTAGATAGTAGATAGGTGGATGATAGATTGATAAGTTATAGTTATATGTATAGATAGATGATAGGCAGATAAATTAGATAATAAAGAGAGGTAATAGATGTAGTTGGTATAGATGGGTTGATAATAGATGATAGATAAAGAGATTGCCTTAAACATACATGAACTAGAACTGAGTAGCAATGCAGGTTGACTGAGTGATCCTGGACATTCTGAAACTAGGACTTGATTTCTACAATATACTTGGCTCCACTGTCATCATTATAGTTTTATCTAAATAGAGACACTTTTGACTAAAGCACTTGGCTTTCGTGGTGATCAGGACAAGACTCATACAAACTTAAACTTGAGGTAAGTTTAATTCAGATTAACTGCAACAATCATCCTAAGGTTTCTTTCTTCTTCTGTGTTCCAGGCTTCTTGAGCACAGGGGATCAGGCTGCCAAAGGAAACTACGGGCTCCTTGACCTCATCCAGGCTCTAAGATGGACTAGCGAGAACATTGGGTTCTTTGGTGGTGACCCCTTGCGAATCACTGTGTTTGGATCAGGCGCTGGGGGTTCATGTGTCAATCTGCTGACTTTATCCCATTATTCTGAAGGTAACCGTTGGAGCAATTCAACCAAAGGTATTATGCAGGTTGCAAATTTTGACAATTTTGGTGTCTGCATGCCACCACCATCAGTACTATGTGATGCTGTGTAGATATTTCTTTGTTCCAACTGAGTGTTAGGTTGGGCTTAGTAACTGTTTAAAGCTGTTTCTTTAGCCTTTCTGTGCATGTTTACGTTTCTGTCAGACTCTTCTCTGTCTTCTGTGAAGCTGGGTAAGATGCTCTTCCAAGTCCACTTCATAATACTTAGCATTACAGTCATTTTCCTTTTTGCTAAAGGGTGATTTGAGGGAAAGTCAAGAGAAACTCTCAACACTGTCCTTTCTGCTTATCAGTAATCAAAATCAAGTATTTTAAAAATAGGGACATCAATACTTGAAGCTATTTATTAGTTTGGAACTAATGAGGCAGTCAAAAACTAGTTTGTCTGGGAACATGTGATTCTTCCTGTTGCCTAAGAAAAGAATGGATATTTGATTAGTTTGCATGCGTGATCCAAAATTGTCAAAGCATTGAGGTCACTAGTAGAGTCTTTGATTACAAAGAAAAAGAAACACATTTGGTTTTGTGGTTTTTCTATTTTCAACTCAATTTTTTTTTTTTTTTTGTTTTTTTTTCCTTCTAAAGCTTGGCAAAGTGGCCTGGAGCACTAGCCTTCTTTAGTCCACAAAATATTTTTATTTCCATTTTCTGACTTTGAGTACTTTCTCTAAAGTGCCTGCCATCTTACCAGACATTCAGTCACTCATTACAATTCCATTATTGACTGGATTACAATTCCATTATTAAATGTTAGAACAGAAAAGCTATTTGAAGAAACTCACAAAGCAAGTACTTTCTGGCTATTATTTATATGCAACAAAGAAGGAAACAGATATTCATCAACAAAGAACATCTTTGATTTTCTACTTCCTTGTTATTGTATGTATAAGGAAAACAAGTTATTCATTGTCAAGTGAAATTCATAGACTCTCAGTTTCCAAAAATAAAATATTTGCTTTTGTAATTTGTAATTATGGATATGTGTGTGAAGGGGTGGTATATTTATATAAATGCCACTGTCCACAGAGGCTACAGTCAACAGAGTCTCTGGAGATAAGAGTTACAGGTGGTTGCAAGTCGTTGGAAAAGGGTTCTGGGAACTGAGCTCTGTCCTCAGCAAGAGCATGCATTATTACATGCTCCTAACACTGAGACATCTCTCCAGCCTCAAGGACAGGCAGTATGAACTCATAATGTAGTTTTAGTTATCAAAGATACATTTGGAATTCTAAGAGAATAGCAAGTCATTAGTAAGTAGGTCACATTTTATATAGCCTTAACTTATTATCATGGTTTACATGACTTCTCATTTAACAACAGTAGGTTTATGATTTGAAGTAACATGATGATAAAGATATAACATTTTTAATTGAGTAGATATACTGCTCTATAATAAAATTGCTTATTTTGAAGTGATAAAGTTAGAGTTTTTTAATTAAGAAAATTAGATTATTCCATTCTTAGTATGAAATAAGGGCTAATATTTAGTTAAGTTAGCATTGGGCAACCTACACAGAACTCTTGGGATCATTTGATCAAATGTGGGCCCAATACCAGTGTCAGGCAGTATCACAAGAGCACTGGATAAAGAGACACATCAGTTCAGCAGGTGCTCATCACTTGGCAAGTCAGTAAGCAGGGGCAAATGGTTTAGCACACAGCTGAGAGTGCTCCCTTCCATCACACTCCTTAAGGAAATACATCTGTGTCTGACATGGACTTGAGTTTGGTCTAGTATAAAACCCCTCTCAAGAGCTGCCTATCCCTACCTGGAAGGGCATAGACAATTCCCTGAAATTCTCAAATAGTCTCTACCCACAAGGCAGACCTGAATTTTTTGAGGCTATAAATCCAATGAATGGTTCCATACTTCTCAGGTATGTAGCTTCCAGGAATCACCAACCTCTCACATACACTTAACAAAGCCTTCTCATCAACAATAAAATAAGTGGCTTTCCTGGGGTCATCTAGTCACCATGTTTCAAGTGATATTTAATATAATATGATAAATAACTTTTGATACATTTAATGTCACTAAGTACCTGAGATAGGAAGGAATACCATTTTTTAAGTAATCAGGTTTATTTTAATCATAAATATTGATTTAGTAAAGTATTCTTCTGCTCAAGTATCAACCGTCTCTACATTTGTTACATTGCCAAAATGTCTATAATTTGCTCTGGTGAACTTTGCCCTATCAAAGCAAAATGGATTCAAGAAACCCAAAAACAACAAAAAAAACTAATTCAGTATTGTTTAAGCTTTTGAGTGTTTTTAAAATTACCTAGAAACACATTAATGACATATGTAAATATACATGCATGTAAGGAGAGAACTCTGAAACCAATTCAGACATGACTTTCACATTTTGTGTAAAGAACTATTTTCTCCTTAACGTATATGAATGATTGAGCATGTTTTTTAAATGATTGAAAACATACCCAAATCTGGAAGTGGATAATAAACATGAATTTTTAAATAAGATAGATAACCTATATATTTTAAAAGAATGCTATTAGCAAACACCCCAGTGAATCAAGTGTATTTATAAATATTAATAGCATGCATCTGTTTCCAAGCTGCATGTGGAGCCATAATTTATAGCCCTTAAATGAATCAAATAAAAAAAACTGGCATATATATATATATATATATCGTATTCTATGATAAAATACAGCAGCATACATTCAGCAATAGAAAAAGTTGAATTATTCCCTTCACACTGTTCCTGCTGATGTTTTCCCTCTAACTTAGTGAAGGCACTTCTTAGGTTGTCTTCTTCAGAAAGATTAATATTCATCATACAATATCTGACAAAGAGATCTAGAAATAGTATGTCACAAGTTATATTCTGTTTTGTGTGATATCAGGGACATCCCCAGGGTATTGACACATCCCTAGTCCCTATATCTATGTGAGGCTCAAACAATAATTTTTTCAAATAAAATCTAATAAATAAATAAAATAAAACAAGCACTACACAATCATTTTGAGGGAAGACAGATATGCAGCCCAATCGAAAGAAATGTTGCAAACAGACAATACAATCTGGCTAGGAGGGAGAGGAGAGAATTGGCTCTATCCTGTCCTTGTTAATGATCATGTCTAATACTCCTCAACCAAAGTATTTGAGTCCTTTAAATACCCATGCTTTCCAACTTCACCTCTTCTCCTTACTGTGTCTTCGAGACTGCAAAATTTGGAAACCCAAAGCGAATTCTGCTGTAAATATAAGACCTGGACCCACTTCTCTGTTGTTTTATACCCTGGGGATAACTTTATGTACCTTCTCTTAGATATAAAGTATCTGTGTTTTGAGTTGTACTTGGGATATTATACACATGTCTAAAATATCAGATGTTAATTTGGGACCATAAAATTCTTCAATGATCACCTAAAATTCTCTGTTGATTTTCCCATAGGACTTTTTCAACGAGCAATAGCTCAGAGTGGAACAGCCCTTTCCAGCTGGGCTGTTAGTTTCCAGCCTGCAAAATATGCTAGAATGCTGGCCACAAAGGTTGGTTGCAATGTGTCAGACACAGTAGAGTTAGTGGAATGTCTGCAGAAGAAGCCTTACAAAGAACTTGTTGATCAAGATGTTCAACCAGCCCGATACCACATAGCCTTTGGACCTGTGATTGATGGTGATGTAATACCGGATGATCCTCAGATACTGATGGAACAAGGAGAGTTCCTCAACTATGATATAATGTTAGGAGTTAACCAAGGAGAAGGGTTGAAGTTTGTTGAAAATATAGTAGATAGTGATGATGGTATATCAGCCAGTGATTTTGACTTTGCTGTTTCTAATTTTGTTGATAATTTATATGGATATCCTGAAGGCAAAGATGTTTTGAGAGAAACCATTAAATTCATGTATACTGACTGGGCTGATCGCCATAACCCTGAAACTAGAAGGAAGACGTTATTGGCTTTGTTTACGGACCATCAATGGGTAGCACCTGCTGTGGCTACAGCAGACCTTCACTCAAACTTTGGTTCACCTACATACTTCTATGCCTTTTATCATCATTGCCAAACAGATCAAGTTCCAGCTTGGGCTGATGCAGCTCATGGAGATGAGGTTCCCTATGTGTTGGGAATCCCCATGATTGGCCCTACAGAGTTGTTTCCTTGCAATTTCTCCAAGAATGATGTGATGTTGAGTGCAGTGGTAATGACATATTGGACGAATTTTGCTAAAACAGGGTATGTATTTGAGGAATGAACTTTGGTATAATTTTAATAACCAATACCCTTTTAAGTATTTTTGAAGAATGTGCATATGTATGTAAATTGTCTAAAATATTTTTGTTTTATATGTTTGTTATTTGCTCTATGATACCAGGGATTCAAAACAGGAACTTTCACATGCCAGAACACATATTCCATTACTATGCTATATTCCTGGTCCAATGTAGTAGATCAACACCAGGAGCATATTGACTTCGTATTAGAAATTACTTCTATATTGTAGTGCTTCAAACAGCTATTATCTTACTACTTTTAAATTTTAAAAGTTTATTAAAAAATACTTGTATCTTTATTTCATTGCTCCACAACAATATTACTTTGACTTCTCACTTGCACAGGCCAGAGCATCACTGTTTTCAACAGTGATGAACATTGTTTCCTAGTACTTACCAGTTCATAATACTGTATGTGTTTTAAACACTCATCTTGGATTCTATGGATCTCACTGAACACAGAAAGTAATCTGAGCTTCTGGCAGCTTCATATAGATACTCCTATGTAGGGTAGGTAAGCACTGTGCTGACATACATCTCTTCATATGCCAGTCCCAAATCCAGAGTTCACTCTTCAATGAAATATTTCTGTTACACTGCCTCTGAGAAAAGTCAAACATATTATGTGAATATTAATTTATTAAATTTTTAAAATCTTTGTTTACTGTGATTTAGTGTGTGTGTGTGTAGTGTGTGTGCGCACGCATATGCTATGTGTTCATGAGAAGAAGTGCTGTGGTGTACTTGTAGATGTTAGAGAACAACTTTCACAGAGTTTGTTCCTTCTGCCTACCTTTAGATTGTTTCCAGGGATTGAAGTCATGTTGGCAAGCTTGTCCAGAAAACACATCCACTGCTGAGCCTTTTTTTCTGGACCTAAAATAATTAAAATAACTTTGAATAGATGGTAGTTCATCTCTAAATGAACAGGCAACAAGAATGTAAAACTTACTAGCTTTGCATTATCATATATGTCATTTTTTAAACAAATTTCTAAACCGAGGCAAGTTAATGTTAAAACATAATCTAATGTTTTGTTGAGCTAACTCTTCAATTAGACATTAAACATAGTATTTTGACTAAGAAAAAAAGTAAATCATGTGTGTCCTCATAGGTTCTTTCTTGTCTTTCCACCCCTTTTCCTAGTGACCCAAATCAACCAGTTCCTCAAGACACAAAATTCATTCATACCAAACCCAACCGCTTTGAAGAAGTAGCATGGACCAGATATTCCCAGAAAGACCAACTTTATCTCCATATTGGATTAAAACCAAGAGTCAAAGAGCATTACAGAGCCAATAAGGTAAATCTCTGGTTGGAGCTGGTACCTCATCTGCATAATCTCAATGACATTTCTCAGTATACCTCGACAACAACTAAAGTGCCATCGACAGACATCACTCTCAGACCTACAAGGAAAAATTCCACGCCTGTGACATCAGCCTTTCCTACTGCCAAACAGGATGATCCCAAACAACAACCCAGTCCCTTCTCAGTGGATCAGAGGGACTACTCCACAGAGCTGAGCGTCACCATTGCAGTGGGGGCATCTTTGCTGTTTCTGAACATCTTGGCCTTCGCAGCCCTGTACTACAAGAAGGATAAGAGGAGACATGATGTCCACCGGAGGTGCAGCCCTCAGCGCACAACCACCAATGACCTGACCCATGCTCCAGAAGAAGAAATCATGTCCCTCCAAATGAAGCACACTGACTTGGATCATGAGTGTGAGTCCATCCATCCACACGAGGTGGTTCTTCGGACCGCCTGCCCCCCAGATTATACCCTAGCGATGAGGAGGTCACCTGATGATGTTCCTTTAATGACACCTAACACCATCACAATGATTCCCAACACTATACCAGGGATTCAGCCCTTACACACATTCAACACATTTACTGGAGGACAGAACAATACACTGCCCCATCCCCACCCCCATCCCCATTCACATTCAACAACCAGGGTATAGCCAGATGAGAGAGACAAACTGATTTTTTTTCTGATGGAGTACAGTAAAAGATTATTGAAGATTCCTTGGCTTTCAACTTGGAAGACTCTCACTATTTAACTAAGGAGGAATATTATGTGAATATACATATCAAGAACTTTGGGGGTTTTGAAAAATGAATTGTATATAGATATACACACAAATCAACTTTAAAAAACAAATTTCAATTGCTTGAAGCAATTGTTCTGAATGATACTTTTTCATTCACATTCAAGAATTAATTTGTTGAAGATTTAAGTTGCATACTGGAGTTAGGCATGTGGAACACCAAACAGGAAAGTACTGTGTCTGAAATACTTAAAAAAAAAACAAAAATAAAAACAAAAATAAAATCAACTATGAATATGCACAAGGGACACACCAATGGAATGTCAGATAATTTCCGTCAGTTTTCATTTGGAACCCTTTAATTGTGTAGACCATATTTGCATAAGTACACAGAGCACTGATGCTGTTAATGACATAGCAAAGGCTCATGCCGACAATTGCCAGTAAAACAAAGAAGTTTAAAGACTGGCAGGTACAACGTTATCACATAAGTGCTGTCAGTACTAAGTCGTGGGGATCAAGGAGACTGGATATTTTTAGCACGATGTGCATGATAATTTATATGCTTGGTGGCTGTGCTGCTGATTAAGCCGTAATTAAAATTCTTCTCATCCCATTGGAGTTTTTAATAGGAGCTTCCTCCATCAATTGGCAGAACCCAAAGAAGATTTTATAAGGGGCAAAAGTAATTACAATACAATAATTCGCAGTAGTTTCAATAATAGAGGGAATAGTTATTAAAGTCTATGGAGAAACTATAGGTACAGTGGTGAATATTCACTGATATGAATCCCAGAAAATTTCCTATGAGTTTAATGTTCTTCTCACTCCCATATAAGTAATTTATAGAAATACACTCTAATTGGACACGTGTTAGCTGTGGATCTATAATTTGCTGCAGGTTTCTTACTCTGAAGTTTGTCCCTTTGGTAAGGTGAAGTGCCACAGTTTTTCAGGGTGTAAGGATGCCCCAATAGTACTGCTCTGATTACAGTCCTCAGTTAATTGAGTTACTCATGTTGCATGACAAAATGTTTACTACTACTAATTCAATATAAAGTTCAGTCCCTCTTCACTCTGCTTCTCTTTCTCACTGAGGTTCACTTGACTTTCCTCATGAGATCTCAGTAGAGGACAACGTAGGTACAGAACCTAGGGGGGTCAACAGCTAGAGGGTTTGTCTTTCACACATGTGCAATTTCAATGAATTATCTAAGACCACAGGAAACTCTGAATCCCCTGTTGTTTACCAGTAATCTCAGTATACCACAGACCTTTCCAAATGTTTGTATATGTAATCAGATGTACATTTATATTAAAAATTGAGATGGACTTAAAGAGCACATCCTGATAAATGATTTCTCTCTTATCTGTACTATATTTCTATTAGACTAAAGTTATGTGATTTTTTTTTACCTTTTTTCAGATGACTAGCAATTTTGATAGTTTGTAAGATAACGCAAAGGACTTTCTCTGACTAACTGAAGTAACAGAAACCTTTCTTTCCAGCTACTCTTTTTCAAGAATTGAAAGCTTATTATACAAAAGAAAACACTTGTATACTACTTGATGGGAAGGACTTTGTGTATCTATCTCGACCACATCAGTGGTCCTATGGTGAAATAAAGATAATCTGGATAATGATGATTAGTCAAATGCTAAGAGACATGGTCTTTGCTCATTAAAGAGCTAAAATGTTTATTGCTGTTTTGTCTTTTATTTTGTTTTTCCAAAAAAGAAATCTAAAACAAAAGAAACAAGACTGTCTCGGAGTCATTTTTCTAGAACGGTAGGGGTTTCGAAGACACATAGGCAGCTGTAGAAAACACAACTGTGTATTGAAAAGCAGGTCTCATTTCAAATGAGACCCTTGAAATTTCAGTGCTACTAGTTTAGAAATTCCAGGAACTCACAAAAAATATTACCTTTGTACATTTAAATACCCCTTCCCTGAGGCATCATACAAACACAGTGCCCATTGTTTTCGCTTAAGAACATGAGTTCTCTTGTTGCTTACCAGGGGAAAAATCCATTGGAAAAGAGAAATAAGGGTACAACATGTCATGAAGTAAGGTATCTCTGCTCATAATACAGGAGTGGTTAAACTGTCAATCATTTTAAAAAGTGTTCTCCTTCAAGAGAATTTGAAAGTGCTAAGAAAGATATTGAGCTAACACTAAAAGATAAAAATCTACTTCAAGAAACTTATATGATTATAGTTTCTACTCCAAAGTACTAAATATCAATAAAATGTTAAGAATTGTTCCACTTAAATACAATTCTCTGTCATAAGCAAAGTCTTCAAAGTCCGAAGTAGTCTACTCACCATTGTTGACTGACCTGACCATGCTTTAGACTGTGAGCTGCCGCTGTAAACACAGAAAAAGAACTGTGTAGCGGCTGAAGCGCTGTTTTATCACGCAACTGTCTCTTACTGTGTTAGACAAACAGTAAGATCAGAAATAGAAATGACAGAAAATAAGTGGTGAGTGACTACTTTCACACTCTAATATTAATCACTTCCCTTGGAAAAATCATCCTGTTACATTGTAGTGCTTACTCCATTTCCATCTCACTGTAAAAACGTAATACATTTCTCTGATGTCTACCTTTTGACAGTACAGTTCCTGCTCCATATTAATTGAGGGAAATATTTTTAAAATAGACCATAACCTGATTGTTTTCTGAAACGGAAGGAAGACAAAGTAGTTAGCTTTTAGGGCTGCCCTCTGGGGATGTGCAAAGGGATTGCGAAGCAGTGTGAGGAGCTAGCCAAGCTTGTTACTACAGACTGACTTCCAGAACATGAAATGATGTCTTGCATTGTCCATCTGCAAAGCTGAAATACAGTTTTTAAATGAAAGCAAAAATCTGACATTTTTATTCAGTTTTATCTAACGTGTTTGGATTGTATTTGTCTAGAAGATAATTTCCCTTGGGGGAAAAGTGAATACTAAAGTTAAATAAATGTCTTAGCATTATTTATCAATTGAGATTTTCTTGATTGAAATTAAATAGCAACAGAACAAGGATAGGATTCTTAGAATTCATACAGACATCAAGCCAAAATAAATTTTTGCTGTTTTGTTTTTACATAATTTTGCCAACATTCATCAAAAGATTTATGTTGTTTTCAGTATGAGCTTAGAAACATTGAAATGCCACATTTAATAGTTTAAATGTTATTGAATACATTGAATGTGAATAAAATCTAGTTTGTTATAGATATTTAATAAATTTGAACACTACCTTTCATGTAATATGGAATATAATTTTCTGAATCATCACAAATATCCAATTTAGAGACTTTTTTTCAGCTCAAAGCAGAAATTATTTCATTCATTTTAAATCTAAAAGTTGATCTAGAATATATTTTAATGCCGACCATTGGACATATAGAAAAGGAAAGCAACAATGCAAACTTCAAAAGAATTTCCAACCATATGCGATACTGGGGTATCAAAGCACATAGTGTGATTCTGTTCCAGAAGTGGACACCAGCACTCAGTGCTGTACCTGTGCTTACAACAGCAGTGATGCACCTGTGGGTGTAGTTGTACTGACGTGCATATGACCATCAGGGAGGATGCAGACAACGGGCAGCAGGCCCAGTTTCTGAATCCCTGATGTGGTTTCTTTGGCAAGTCTCACTGAGGTATTTTCACAAGACCAGACGACGAATGAAATTCCTCAGAAGCTGTCAATAGCCATGACAGCCCTTTGATGCTTGTAATTTTGTTTACTTCTGTGTGATTGGTTCAAACTCCGGGCCTTTTATTTCCAGTAATTAGTTGTTATAGACTATCACTTTTTAATGAGTGAAAATTTGATAATTTGGTTATACTTGCTCCCAAATAAATTTAATTAATGAGCACTTCCCTGCTGAGATTTTGTTATCATTCGTTGGATTATCCTGGCCATCTTTACTGTTGGAGCACTTGTCTTGGTTTTTCAGTCTCTATTTACTACAGTCACAGTAAACAGTGAGGGATGCCTCCTTCCCACCTCCGGCACTGGGCACGGTAACAACAAATCTCCAAATTTTCCTCAAAACTCTAAGCTTCCTACTCAGGTAAAACATCGGCTAACCTGACTCTTTTCTATCAATTATGATTTGGTTTTAATCTAGTTAGCTGTATTTTTGTTTAGGCTTGAAATCAATTCTATTTGTTTAGCATTACAGAAAACACAGACTAGAAAACCATTGCACAGCACTCAAGTGCCTTCTCTGTCTGGTATTTATTTAGAAAACATCATTTTGTTTTTAAATTTGTACCCTCTGGTAATTTCATTTAAAAATGTAAAATCCAATGACTATGGTATCAGTTGCTAATAAGGGAAATTTATTTAGAAGTCATGAATTTAGTTATTTGATTTTTGTGTCATATCCAAGAGGTCCAAATAACCCTTTGGAAAGATTGAGGTAAATTTTTGGAATAAATGGTAATTATTTAGGCATCTGATTTTAATGGTGCTTAAGAATAAAAACTTACAATTCTAACAAACTTTATAATTTTTCCAGAGCCTGAGGTAGTCACACACACCTTTATTCCCAGTGCTTGTGATGCAGATGCAGGCAGATTCTGTGAATTCCAGGCCAGCTTGATCTACATAGCCAGCTTCAGGCCAGCTAGGGCAACATAATGAGACCTTGTCTCCAAAAAAATATTTCAACTGGGTAAAATTATTTTAGAAGGAAGTAATTATTATGAATGAACAGAAATTCGAGTCATATATAATTTTTCTAGTCATTTATTACATCCTGTATGGTATACATACTCTAAATACAGTGTGTGCTATAGTATATACAAGATGGTCCTTTCAGATGCCTGTCCTAACAAGGAACACGTTATATCTTTTAAATATGTACAAATGAGGCAGGAATCAGTCCTCTGCAAAACAGCAAGCCAATGCTCTTGCACTCTAATTTAAATGATAACAATTGATGATTTAAAGAAACTGTAAATGTCCAATAACAAAACTCAGCAGCTGAAGTTTAAACAAAGAGACATATGGTATTTCCAGAATTGATGACTGTTATGTGGGATAATTAAGAGGATTTTAGTGTTCTTTATACATTCCTTCTGAAGTCATATTGGTCAGCTACTCAATGGGAATGCATCAGCCATCAGGTGGTCACTACTCCATTTGTGTTTGAATATCCATAGTTCTCACTAGAAATTGATTTGCTATCATGAATAAATACCACCATAGTATCCAAGTTGTGTTGACTGTTTGAAACATCAGGAAATTTTCTTCTGTTTGGCACACACTAAGATGAATGCACCCTTACAACATTGCCTTCTTTTCCACAGATGCAGGAACCCTTCTAACTTCTTGAAAATAATGATATTTATGATCTGTTTAGTGCTTAGTGAGTTCAGAGAAACATATTGAAGAGTAGAGTTTGAGAACTTGGAATTGGCCTGTTGTGAAAACAGACAGGCAAATATAAAATGTTCATGGAAAGACCAGGAAGTAAGAAAGAAAAAGATCTTTAAATTTTAAATAAGTGATTCTTCTCCAAATATTTTAATGAATGTATTGTGTTTTGTGAAAAGGAGAGCATCTGAACCATGAGTCTATTGAGATTAAGACTAAAGATTCAAAAGAGAGAAGGAACCGAAAGTCCTAAATATGTTCATAAAGTTTCATGTAAAAGCAGCATTTTCCAGTGAAATGCTGTTATTTTAAGTACTTCCTCCTGCCCCAGTTCTGGAGCTCTGCCCTGAAGATCGTTCAGCTAAACCATTTCTATCTCCTGAAAATACTGCACTTCATTCTGAGAGAAGCCTTCCTCTACATGGTGACAGGTCTCCTCCACTGCTGCTAGCCCTTCTGTTTCCATGACTTTCCAATTTACTATTTATACCTACTTCTTCAATGGTGTTGAGTTGGGGGGGGGGAAGGAGTCTTAAAATTAGATTTAATGGATACTGGCTTCCTCTGTTCTCAGGCCAGTTAGAAGCCAGTGAACATCACTCAACAATGACAGGTATTAGTCATTCACTTTTTCAGCAAATTATGCTCACCGTCATTCATTTCTTCAGCAAATGATACCCACTGTATGTTAGACATGTTGGGAGGTGCTATATTCTAAGTCCAATTCTGGGACCTACTAAACCATGATTATCAAGCTTGGAATAAATTCAAGCATGAGGACAGATAGAGATAATTTTTCGGTGCTATCCAGGATAGCAAAGTATTGCCTGTTTTCTCCATCTTGTATGTTTCAAAATAGTAGAATAGCACTTCCTGGTTTCACTACATCACCAGTTAAATTTCACTGCACAAGTCTGTCAGACAAGTGGATGATGGTCATCTTTCCCAGCTTAATATATTGGCCATATCTGCACCCATAATCTGCTATAAAACTCATCATGGAATATGGCGTGTCCAGCTTAAAGCCTACCACACCTTCAACTCCTAACAGACACTTTATCCTCTGCCTTAGTTCGAGCTTGTAGCTGTGAACTCTTGTCATTAGACATCCACCATGAATTTATAATTCTGATCTAGTGACTACCTGTTTAGAATTCTGTCCTTGTGTTTATATAGGCTTTTTTTTCTTTTGATAGCTATAAAAGCTCCATGACCCAACTTGTCTGTAAAGATTTGAAGATGAATATCATATCTTCCATGTATTGTTCTCTCTTCGGAATAAAATTCCTCATATCTCCCCCCAAAAGTACCTAAATCCTTTGCCATTTCAAACACTGTTCTTTGAATTTATTCTCAAACAGTATGTTAGGGAGTATGAAGTCTAGAATTGCACACACAAACACTTCAGTATAGTTGATCTCTGCCCAATGTCTCCTCACCACCTCTCTCACTCTTGCTTGGTAATTTCTGACAGTGTGCCTGTCTGAATAGGCACTGACATCTGTAATTCAGATGGAAACTTACTACTGATGCCCCTTCAAATTTCCACATTTGTGCTGTTAATCAAATTCTACCATATCTTGATAGTCAAATCAACACACCTGATCATTTGAGAATTTCAGGATATTTAACCCTTAGAACTCAGAATAATTCAATGGAATAGTGTGACAAATGTTATCTTTTTTCTACCTACACAAGGAGAAACCAAAATAACTACTGCACAGAATCATGTTGAAAACAAAGACCTGGAGAAGAGCAGCATCAGCTATGATACTGAGAAAATCAAGAGCTGTCATTAATTGACCACTTACTGGTTTCTAGTTCTGTGTCACACTCACAGCAAAGTAGTACTCACCTCCCTCAAAATATATATTAATACTTTATGATGTGCTTATTCACTCATTCCTTATATTTTTATTAAAGTTCATTGTAAAAACCTTGCAAATAAAAAATTGCATACCAAACTTAATTAGACCCAAAGTCTACAACTTAGTGAACTCATATACAATTAAATTGACCTTCAAAAGGGAAGCTGTGAATCATCACGCTGAATTTTCCATTTTCAGTATATATTTGTATATATTTTACTCACTTGCTTACCACTAACTCACTGCTTAAAAGAGTTAATAGGCTTATCCTTAAAATAGGCTCTGTTCTCATGTGACTAGCAGCCAACTAGTTAATTGTCTTTCTATCTACACACACAGCCCAAGAGAGATGATCAGATTCATCTCGTGATCTATTTACTTCCATTTAAAATACTTACTGTATGTCAACACTGTCCATAGTAAGAAGCTCAGGACACTTATTCTGGATTTTCATTTTGGAATTTCTATGTTGCTGGCACTTTACATTAAATTGTGGATGATGATATAGAAGGAATTCTCCCACTAATCACCAATAATATTAAAATGTCTAGACCTCTTCGTTATGTATTTTGTTTTTGAGACAGCATCTCAATATATTGCCTTGGCTGACCAGTAGCTCACAGAGAACTGCCTCTACCTCCTCTGCCTCTGCCTCTCTGCCTCTCTGCCTCTGCCTCTGCCTCCTAAAGGCTAGGATTAAAGGCCTAAACGACCATGACCAGCTAGTTCAACATATTCTTGAACTAGGATGGCTTAATAGAAAATGAAGAAGCTGAGGGTGTAGACAGCACGAGTATTCTGCAGGAAGGCTTGAGTTCAAACCTAAAGCTAGGAGAGAGAGAGAGAGAGAGAGAGAGAGAGAGAGAGAGAGAGAGAGAGAGAGAGAGAGAGAATGAAAGATCATGATACCCTCTAAAAGGGTATCCACTTGACAGTTTATAAGGAAGAGAGAAGTAACTAAAACAACTCTCAAACTTATCCTTAACCAATATTATAGTGGTGCAGATCTTTAATTCCAGTAATCAAGAAGATTGTGATTTTTATAGTAACACCCTGTCTCCAAAAGAGAAAAATAAATACTCTTTAATCAATGACTTTCTAATGAGAATGGCAATGACTTGCTTGTTTATAGACATGAGATAGTTACAAGTTGAGAATAGTAATGACCCTCAGGATTGATAGAACAACAATTAGTGTCTTACCCACCACATTTCAGGAAATCCTCCAATGCCATTTCTGGTAGAACAGCACACTGCCAACCAGAGAATGACAAATGGAGACTAGCCGTGAACCCACAACCCAGCCTTGGAAGAGCACAGAACTTCGCATGTGCCCTCAGTGTTCTGCTTATCGAGAGACTCTTTAAATAGGATTTATCCACATGGGGAAAATACCACTGCCATACTGGATACCAAAAGATTTAATTCTAGATGATTGTAAATACAAACTTGAAAAGTTAACTTCAAAGATTTTACAACACGCCGGGTGGTGGTGGTGCACGCCTTTAATCCCAGCACTTGGGAGGCAGAGCCAGACAGATTTCTATGAGTTTGAGGCCAGTCTGGTCTACAGAGGGAGATCCAGGACAGGCACCAAAACTATACAGACAAACCCTGTCTTGAAAAAACAAAAATAAACAAAAAAGATTTTAGAACATATAAAAATATTGTCCTGTTATTAAGGTAGAGTCAAAAATCAGTAAACAATACACAAAATACATGAAATAATAAAGAAGTAATGTCAAAATTAAAATCTCTTTATATCAGGTAACAGTTTGTTACAAAATGACAACTAACACATAATGAAAGTCAATGTTTGTACCACATGCAAGAAACAAAAGACTACTAAACGCATCAAACAGAAAATGTCTTTAAATCATCAAGTAAAGGCACATGTGTGAGAAAATAAACTGATTGAATATTATTTCTCTCTGCCTAATCCTCACAAAAAATGAAAAAGGGAAAATATAAAAACATCTAAGAACAACATACTAACAGCTGAGAGAGTCTAGAAGCCTATGGAAGACAGAAATTTAATACACCAAAATTACTACTCATACAATGCAGTTTAACCAGAATGAGAATACAATTCAAATAAAAGAAACAATGATTTCAATGAAGATTAAATTGAAAGAAATGAGAGAATACTTTGAGGGTGGTAGAATTTGTCTAAATAAAACATACAAGTTTAAAGGAAGAAATATAATAATAGGAACCAAAGAAGGAAGAACGTGAGAAGGGAAGGAAGGGAAGCAGGGAATAAGGAAAGAAGGAAGGGAGCAATGAGGAAAGAGGAGAGAAGAGGAGTAGACAGAAGTCAATCATGTGCCAAGAATCTAGAAATAAGAGCAAACATGTGTGAGTAAAGTCCTCAAACAGAAAACTCCAGTGAGAGAAAAAAGCTAAATCAACAAAATGATTATTCCATGAAGAGTACTAGACACAGAAGTACTGGACTTCAAAGTGACCATTTAAGCCAGGAGAAACTGCAATAGCAAATGGTGAGAGAAAATGAGAATATAAGCTAGTGGTTTTAAGATCTAGCCATAAACTCACTTAATAAGTATGACAACATTCAAGAGAGTCCTATATATAGTCAAGAGTTTAGGAACGTTAAATTTCCTGAGACAAAGACCAGATAATGACCATCAGAGAGCAAAGAGCAAATGAGCATAGAATGCCAAGGGTACAGTGAAAATATAGACACAGCCTAACTATAGACATAGGAAGACAATAGGGAAGTCATAGGCGAACAGTTGAGACACTTCCAGTAATTACTTTCATTGGTAACACTTGCATCTTTTAATCTAAAAATGCTTTGCTATAATTTCCTTAAAATTTAGTCATTTAAAACACTAGCATTAACTTAAAATGTCAGCATTGCAGGAACCACTCTAGTGATAAACCTGTAAAGTAAAACAAGGTGGTTCGTCAGCGCCAAAGAAGTGACCATGCATAAGAAAGGAAGGAATTACGACTGAAATGAGGCAGGTGGACAGCTTGAGGGAGGTCTGGAAAAACAGATTTGTTAATCTAGATACTTTCCCCCCACTTAGAGTATTTCCCCCCTCATAATGCTGTATTGAAAAAACACTTATTTCATAGAGTTGTTCTGTACTTGTGTTATATTATGAAATAAACTATTAGAATGACAATAAAAGAAATAGCACGTGAAAATATCTTCAACTGAAAGCCAGGTGTGTGAACAGAAAGGGCCTACCCACTCTCAGTGTAAACAATTGGGAAAAGTATTCAATGAGGAATATACCTTTGTATGTCTGGAAAACAAACAGAAGCAAAGTTTCTAGACCTGCCAGGTCAGAACACACTGTATAACTGCATTCACGGTTCTGAGAAAAAGTTATGATCAACTCAGAATTCCATATCTGAACAAAATATGATTATAAGGTGTCAGTTTACAAAGAGATGGATGCAGGGGAAAGATAAAAAGGAAACCGAGACTATGGTTCAAGGGTAGGAGAGAGCTCAGGTGTGGCAATGGTAACCCAAGATAACAAAATTAAAACTGATAAACTATCTGATGTTTTGAAGCCTGTGTGGTTTCAAATATCATATTTATAGTTTTTTCTATGAAGATTTATAAAACTATAACAAAATGGTAATTATTGATGCAGAGGAAAAAATAAAAAGTACTATGAGAAATGGGATGCAATCTCATGTTTGTGCACATGAAGGACAGTACACTTGCAGGATGATTTTTATCATCGACTGAAATCAGGATGCTTTCATTATTACAGTGTTTTCTGGTTGATTTTCAAGAATGTTCTTCCAATTTCCATTCCCACTAAGAACGTATTAGAGAATCTGTTTCTCTTTTCTCTAACTGATAATGTGATAATTATTTTTTATCCTTTCCATTATAATAAAAATGGAATTTAGTTATTGTATTAATTTGCATTTTAAAATTGAAGTAATACATCTTTTCTTGTGGTTATAAGCCATTGCATTTATTTTTTATATTTAGTGTACTCCTTTACTTTGTATATATTTTCTATGGTTTATAACTCTCTTCTTAGGAATTAGAGGTATTCTGTCTATAAATAAAGTCTGTGCTTTTTGTCATGTGTGTTGTAAATATTTCTATTCCATGTTTTCTTCTTTCTTTTTTTTTTTTTACATTCTGTGGGTTTGTTTTTTTTTTTGAGAGACCGAAATGCTCACATTTTATGATTTAAATGCATTAGTATTTCTTCTGTGTTTTCTGCCTTTTGTTTCTTGCTTACAAAGAATTTTCCAATACAAGATTATTTCATCCACAGTTCAAGGTATAATACATCCGTGTTCAGGAAGTGGAGGCAGCGGGAGCTTGAGGCAGTTGTCTCAAAATGTCTGAAGTCAGGAGGAAGAGAACAATGGATGAGCTCAGCTCATTTCCTCCTTTAAGTTTAGGAAATGGTGCCACTCTCCTTTATGATGGTTCTTCATATCTCAATTAACCGAATACCAATAATCTCTCATAGAGGTTAACGTCATCAAATTCACCTGTGAAGGTGTACCTTGTGGCTTGCCTCCTAGGTGACTCTAGAACCTGCCAAGTTAACAGTATTAACCATTAGAGGAGATTTGGATCATGAAGTATATTCATATTTTATCTTTATGTTTTTATTTTTAACTTACATATACTAGTTATACATTGTGTGACAGATAAATACAATCATAAAATAATTTTAAAGATAATTAATATGTTCAATTATTTATCATTCCTTTATGCTAAAAACATTGAAAATCCTCTATCAGCCATTTGGAAATGTATAACTAAATTATTGTCTACTGAAGTTATGATACTGTACCATAGAACATTACAGTTTTCTGCAGCTTATCAGCCGCACACTGTATCTACCAACCATCCTATCTGTATTTCTCCCTGGCTCTGGGAACCGTGATTCTGCCCTCTACTTCCATGAGTATAATAGGTGTCACTCAATACTAAGGTTTATTTTTCGGATCAGAATTTTGCAGAGCCCTGTAATCACAAGAAAGTTAATGGACCAAAAGAACTCCCAAGCCACATCAAGCCTCTCTATCCAGCCAGATCCTACACACCGTTCTTGAGAGTGTAGCCAGATGAGTCTGCCTATACCTCTCCTCCACAAATCCTTCCCAATCTCCACCTACACCTAAACTCCAGTCCTAGACCAGGACATATATCATGCACCCCAGCCTAGCCTTCTGTTCATCTGACTTCATTGCACATAAGCCAAAGCTGACCTTTAGCTCCATCCTGCCTGCATGTTCTGTATTCAGCTCAACATGCTCTGTCAGTAACAGACACAG
Organism: Peromyscus eremicus; assembly: GCF_949786415.1. Classification (NCBI taxonomy): domain Eukaryota; kingdom Metazoa; phylum Chordata; class Mammalia; order Rodentia; family Cricetidae; genus Peromyscus; species Peromyscus eremicus. Next base: position 23,492,268 of record NC_081421.1, on the reverse strand, counting down.
AACTAACAAAAAAATCCATGTGTCCTATATGTGGTATAAATTACTAAACTTATAAATATGCATTATAAAAAATAAGAAAAATAGGCTGGGTGGTTGTGGTGCATACCTTTAATCCCAGAACTCTGGAGGCAGAGGCAGGAGGATCTCTATGAGTTCAAAGCCAGTCTGGTCTACAAAGTGAGTTACAGGACAGCCAGAGCTACACAGAGAAACCCTGTCTTGAAAAAAAGAAAGAAAAAGAAAAATCAAAGCATTAACTCTTTCTGCAAAAATCCGTTATTCTATAAAATGTTCTCCAATGTAAATTATTCAGATGAACACTAGGACACAGAATTTAAAAGAGCAATCACAAGCTTCACCAAAAAATTCAAGAAGACACATAGAAACAGCTTAATGAACTTAAAGAGAATAAATTTAGAACTTAGAATAAACACCTGAGTGATGCCTAAGAAAACACAAACATAAGGCTGATGGAAATAAAGACAATCCAGAACTTGGAAACCGAGTTCAATAGAGTGCTGTGGAATAATGCTTGGCTCCATGTTTTTCATTTAATAAGACCATTTAGAAATTCATCTACAATAAAGAGATTGAAACATTAAAATAGATTCAAGCTGAAATGAAAATGCAATTGGAAAAACACAGTATCCTGAATAGAAAATTCAAGGGAAAACCTTACAAGTAGAATCAATCAAGCAAATGACAGAATATTGGGACTTGGAATAAGAGAATCTGGACAAACAAGTAAAAAATATGAAATTTAAATATAAAAATTGTATGAAAGGAACATTCAGGAAATGTGGGACACCATGAAAAGATTTAACATTTGAATTATAGGAACAATAAAAGAGAATAATCTCAGATCAATGGCATAGACCACATCTTCAACATGATCATAGAAGAAAAGTTCCACATACTAAAGAAAGACACACACACACAGATATAAGGAGCACCAAATAAGAAAATATGAGACCACCAACTAGACAAGAATAGAAAAGAACTGCCCTCTTGGCGTATGACAGTCAAAGCACTCCATACACAGAACAAAGAAAGTATGTTTTAAGCTGCAACAGAAAAGAAGTGCAAGTCATGCATAAAGGAAAAACCACCAGAATAACAGCTGATTTCTCAAGAGAAACTTTGAAAGTCAGAAGAGCCTGAGCAATGCTTTGCAAGTCCTAACAGACCACAGCAGCCAGCCTACACTACTTGTGATGGTTTGGAAGAAAATGTCCCCGTAGTCTCATAGGGAGTGGCACTATTAGAAGGTGTAGCTTGTTGGAGGAAGTGTGTCACCAGGCAGCAGACTTTGAGCTCTTAAATGCTCAAGTCAGGTCTAGTGTGACAGTCACTTCCTGGTGTATACAGGTCTAAAGGTAGAACTCCCAGCTACCTCTCCAGCACCATGTCTGCCTGCATGCCACCATGCTTCCTGCCATGATGATAATGGACTAAACTTCTCATCTATAAGCCTGCTCCAATGAAATGTTTTCCTTTATAAGAGTTGCTATTGTTGTCTCTTCATAGCAATAAAACCGTTAGTGTACCCAAATAAAACTATCTACAGTATTTGAAAGAGAAAAAAAAAGTTTTTCCATAATATGAATAGCTGAAAAAAGATGTGTATCTAACTGACCAAAATTAAAGAAAATTCATAAAGCAGTATTTCCAGTTGAAGAGAGGAATGAACAAAGCCAAGAGACTATGGATAGAAAAACAAAGGTGTAATTACTGAAACACGAAAGTTCAACAACACAGTGACTACAATCAACACTTTTCAATAAATTTACATATTAGTGGTCTCAATTCTCCAACCTAAATACACAGGCTGGCTGAGTGGATTAAGAAAGGAAATACACATGCCTTTAATCCCGGTACTCGGGAGGTAGAGCCGGGTGGATCTCTGTGAGTTCGAGGCCAGCCTGATCTACAGAGCGAGATCCAAAATACAGGCACCAAAACTACACAGAGACACCCTGTCTCAAAAAAAAAAAAAAAAAAAAAAAAAAAAAGGAAAAGAAAATGTTATTTACAGGAAGCATATCTTAGCTTTTAAAATAGGCACTACCTTAAAGTGAAATGATGGACAAAAGTATCCCAAATATATACCAAAAAATATACATTATACTCAGCAGCACATGAAAGCTTTTCTAAAACAGACTACATTCTGTGACACAAGACAAATCTTTACAATTCAAAAAGACTGAAATCACTCCTTCTGTATTTTCTGACCACAAAGCAATCAAACTTAAAATTGACAACAAAGGATCCAAGAAAATATGCAAATTCATGGAGATTAAGTGACTCATTACTAAATGATGAAATGTTCAAAGAAGAAATCAAGAAAAAAAAGTCTTCCTGGAACTAAATGAAAATAAAAACAAACCCAAGAAAATCTAGAATGCATTGAAAGCAGTCCTCTGAGAGAAATTGATGGCTCTAAGGTGCCTACATTAAAAAATCAGAATGGGTTCAAATAAATGCCTTAATGATACAAGTTAAAATGTTGGAAAACCAAGAACTATCCAAATCTAAACCCAGTTGACAGCAAGAAATAAAAGTCAGAGATGAAATCAATATAATAGAAATAAACAAAAAAAATACAAAAATCAACAAATCTAAAAGCTGGCTCTTTGACTTCTCAAAAAACAAAATTGACAGGCTCTTGGTCTAACTAAGCAAAAGAAAAACAGAGGACCCAAGTTAATAGAATCAGAAATGAACAGAGAAACATTATAGCAAACACCAAAGAAATTTAAAACATCATAAAGGCATAATTTAAAAACCTGTACTCCATTAGGTTAGAAAACATAACAGATATGAATAAAATCCTAATTCCAAGAAAATTACAAAAATTAAACTAAGAAGAGATCAGCAACCTAAACAGAACCATAATAAATGACGGGGTTGAAACAATAAAAATTAGCTTCCTAAACAAACAAACAAACAAAACCCCTCCAGGCCCAGATGGATTCACAAGAGAATTCTACCAAACTTTCAAATATCTATAACTAACCCATTTGAAACTATCCAAACCTAAAGAAATAGAAGGAGCATTTCCAAACTGCTCCTATGAAGCCAGGTAACACTAACACCCAAAACTGGCAAAGACACAAGTGTAGCTAAAGGTTTTCTGGTCCTGCCTGGCCCACGGTCAGGACAAAGCTCTCTCACCCACCAATCCTGCAGCCAAGTAAACACACAGAAACTTATATTAATTATAAACTGTATGGCCATGGCAGGCTTCTTGCTATCTAGTTCTTATATCATATTAACCCATTTCTACTAATCTATAAATTGCCACGTGGCTCGTGGCTTACTGATATCTTAACATCTGTTTCCCATGGTGGTGGCTGGCAGCAACTCCTGACTCAGCCTTCCACTTCCCAGAATTCTCCTCACTCTTTGTCCTGCCTATACTTCCTGCCTGGCTACTGGCCAACCAGCACTTTATTTATTAACCAATCAGAGCAACACATTCAGAGCACATAGAACACACCACAGCACACAACAACAAAAAAAGAAAACTCCAGGTCTGATCTTCTCCTGTAGTGTAATGTTTCTGAAATTCTTCTGGTTAATGATGCCCTTGGCTTCTGTGTTCTGGATCCTCCCACAGGGTCCCCTCTCTTCTCTTTGCCTGGTAAACTCACTCGTGTGCATCTCTGAACACTAATCTCAGACACCATATTCCAGAAAAGTGAATGTGTGCCTAATTGCCCTGTTTCTTCTGCCCATAGGAAGATGGTAGTGCAGCCCATATAAGGGTTGTTCTGTTACTATATACCTGCTGAGTGGTATTATAATACATACATAAAATGTGTTTGTATGAATATGATGCATATAGTATCATATTTTATCATTTGAGTCAAAATAATAACTATACTATGCAAGTCTTCCTGCCAATGTAAAAGCAATCAGATTTATCTACGCTGTTAGAGTGTGTACAAATATACCAATTCATCTAGGTGACATTTTTCTGTCTCCTAAAATATAACAAAATGTTCAATGTGTTTTTCATGAGGTTGACAATTGAACCTGGGGTCTCATATGTGTCATTTGAGCATTCTAACACTGAAGTAAATTGGAAGTCCTCAAATAAAATTCTAACCACATGCCTTATATATCACTTTTTTTTTACTTCCCTAATCCAAAAAGGTCTCATATAGCATCCAGCAAGAATTATAGTTTGATATATCTTCTAATGCTTTGACTTATTTGTATGCTTTTTAGGAGTAGGACCTGTAACTCTGTGCTGGCTAGTTTCATGCCAACTTGACACAAGAGGAGGAGGAAGCCTCAATTAAGAAAATGCCTCCGTAAGACTGGGGTGTAGGCAAGACAGTAGGGCATTTTCTTTATTAGTGATTAATGTGGGAGTGCCAAGCCCATTGTGGGTGAGGCCACCCTTGGGCAGGTGGTTCTGGATTCTGAAAAAGAGCAGACTGAGCAAGCCATGGAAAGCAAGCCAGTAAGCAGCACTCCTCTATGGCCTCAGCATCAGCTCCTGTCTTCAGATTCCTGCTCTGACTTCCTTCAATGATTAATAGTGTTGTGGAAATACAAGTCAGACAAGTCCTTTCCTCCCCAAGTTGCTGTTGGGTGTAGTGTTTCATCACTAGCAACAGTAACCCTAACTAAGATAAAAATTCTATGACATTTTACTTATACTGCATAGAATGCTAGCTATGACAGGGGAAAGAATGTCTCCCATTAAAGATGTTCACGTTTTTATCATAAGAAGTTAAGCATATTTTAACCAATATGGGAAAAGTAACAGCAGATGTGATTGAATTAAATATGTCAACATGGAGATATTGTCCTGCATCATCCAAATGGACCAGAAATATAAGACAATAGTCCTTATGCATGAAAGAATGAAGCAACAAATTCAAAATGAAATATGACAACAAAAGTAGAGGCAGCAATGATTCTACTGCCAGCCTTGAATAATGAAAGGCCACACTAAGGTATGTGCATAGCCTCTGTCTTAGTGTTCTATTGCTGCAAAAAGACACCATGTATGAGGCAACTCTTATAAAGAAAAAAATTAATGGCTTACAGTTCAGAGGTTTCTTCAAGTATCATCATGGTGTGAAGCTTGGCAGCCTGTAGACAGACATGGTGCAGTAGAAGGAGCTGAGAATTTTCCATCCATATCTGCAGAGAGCACGGAGAGATGCTAGCTTGAGTTTTCAAATCTCTAAAGCCCACCCCCAATGATAAACTTCCTCCAACAAGGTCACATCTACTCCAACAAGGCCACACCAACTAATCCCTTCAAATAGTGACATTCCCTAAGCATTCAAACACATGAGCATATGGAGGCCATTCTTTTTCAACAACCACATTCCACTCCCTGGTCCTCCATAAGCTTATAGCCATACCATAATGTGAAAACACATTCATCCAACTTCAAAAGTCCCCATTTGTCTACCATAGTCTCAACATGTTTGAAAGTACAAAGTTCAGAGTCTCTTCTGAAATTCATGGCAATCTCTTAATTTTAACCCCTTGCAAAATCAAAATCAAAAAGCAGATTACATTCTCCTAACATACAATGGCACAAGATATATGTTACCATTCCAAAATGTAGGAAAAGGAGCATAGTGAGAAAATCCTGGACCAAAGCAAGATTGAATCAGCTGGGTAAACTCCATACTCTGCGTCTCCACGTCTGATATCAGAGCTCTCTTCACATCTCCAATTCTTTTCTGCTTTTTTGACTATAATACATTTCTCTCTCTTGGGTTGGTTCCATACCCTGTTAGCAGCTTGCCTTTCCAGGTATCCCTTGACTCTCGCATGTCCAACATATTAGGGTCTCCAATGAAATTTAGGCTTCCTTTTCACAGCTTCATATAATGGCCTCTCTGGGCCTCCTTGCAGGGTCATACCTGATACATGACTGGCCTCAGCAGCTTTCTTTAGCTGAAGAAGTAGATTCCACAACCCCTTTCTTGTATTCTTGGCTCTAAATCCAGAACCACATGGCCAAAACTCCAAGTTCTTCTGCTTGCTGGGGCTGGAATGTACCTCCCTGTAGGTGTATCTTTCTGTCCTGCCTGGTCCCACAGCCATTCAGTCCCAAATAAACACACAGCGGCTTTTATTAATTCCAAACTACATGGACTATGGCTCAGGATTCTTGCTAGCTAGCTCTTACAACTTAACACAATCCATTTCTATTAATCTATATTTTGCCATGTGGCTTCATGATATTACCTGTTCTCTCATGTCTTGCTTCTGGCGGTGGCTTGCAGCATCTGCAGTACCCTTTGTCATCTCAATGTTCAGTTTGAATGTACCACCTAACATAATTCTGCCATACCATTGGCCAAATAGCTTTATTTATCAACAATGAAAACAACAAATATTCATAGCATACGGAAAGACATCCCACAGCACTTCCCCTTTTTTGTCTAATCAAAAAGAAAGGTTTTAACTTTAACTATAGTAAAATTATATATAGCAAAACAGTTATCAAGGAAGAATTACATTTATATTATCTAGTCTACTTGTATTTGGTAAAAATGAAAGAAAAATATTCTATCATCGATTCTATCTTTGTGACTCTAAAGTTTTATATCTAATTTACCTTTTATCATAACTAAGGAAAACTGTAATTATAACTATTTAGTCTTTAACTCCATCAAAGACCCCAGAAGGATATAGTATTACCTAAGGAAACAGGAAATGCATTGTAAGCAATTCTAGAAATGACAGAGACATCTGGCTGCCTTGATAGTCATCCAAAGTTCCCTTGCAATGTTGGAGCATCCATCTTCAGCCTACAGGGATAGATTCTCTGGCAGACTAATACTCAGCTGTAGATGAATTTCTAAACAGTCTTATTAAATAAGAAACACAGAGCCAAATACAGGGGCAAGAGCTGAAGAGATCAGAGAAATAGTGAATAGCCACAATTAGCCTTAGCTTACCACTACACAGTAGCTTGCCCAGACAGAGAGCTTCTTCCTGCCTAACCTGTGCTTTTATTGCCTTCCTATTCTGCCTTCTTATTGGCTCTAAGCCCAGCCACATGACTTCTTCATCACTGCCTGTCTATACAGACCTCCAGGTCTCTAAGGTTGGTACTGGGATTGAAGGCTCAGGTCACCATGCTTGGCTGTGTCCTTGACCACACAGAGACTCTGCTTGCCATGTGCTCAAATTAAGGGTGTGTGCTACAATGGCCTGACTCTGCTCAATGGCTCACTATGACCTCTGGTCTCCAGGCAAACTTTATTTATTAACATACATATAAAAAATCACATTTCAGTACAAATAAAATATCACCACAAGAGATTGCTTATAGTTTCAAAGGTTTAGTATATTTGTCAGCATGGCAAGAAGCATGGCAGCATGCAGGCAGTCATGGTACTGCAGAAGTTCCACATCCAGATCTTCAGGCAGCAGGACGAGAGAGACATGGGATCTGCTTAAGCTTTTTAAAACTCCATAGCCCACCCCCAATGACATACTTCCTCCAATAAGGCCATACCTACTCAAACAAGGCCACATCTAATCTCTTCAAATAGTACCATTCCCTAAGCATTCAAATATATGAGCCTGTGGGGCCATCCTTAGTCAACCGCTATATCCTTTAAGCAATAGAAAAAGCAGGTAAATATATTCATATGTTTACTTCAGAACCAACATAGCTCTGCCAATACTTTCAAGAAGGCCTATTCAAATTCATTTTGCACTTCTAACATCCAGAAATGTAAAGAAGGAAATATGGTAGTTTAAACTTTCCTAAGTTCATGGTGATATTTTATATAACAACAGTGAGAAACTCATAAAGTAGTAGATACCTGTAACACAAATTGCTAAATGGTCTTATTAATTAAAAAAAAACCCCAAAACCCAGAGCCAGATATTGGGGTGAAAAGAGAGCGATCAGAGGAATAGAACAAACAAGCCACAAATTCTTACCGCTAGGAAGTCTCTCAGCTCAAGAGAGTTTCGTCATGTATACCCATGACTATATACCTTTCTGTGCACTACCATCTTACTTCCTCTCTCTGCGCAGCTACATCATTTCCTCTTTCTACACAGCTCTATCACTTCCTGTTTGTCTATACAGACCTCCAGACCTCTATGGTTAACTAGTGCTGGGATTAAAGGCTTGTGCCACCACACCTGGCTCTATTCACAGTGTGGCCTTGAACTCACAGAAATCCAGTTGAATCTCTGCCTCCTGAATGCTAGAATTAAAGACTTGTACTACCACTGCCCAACCTCTATAATTAATATAGAGCTGGTTTTATCCAGACAGGCTTTATTTGTTAGAGCACAAATAAAATATCACCACATTTCCCCTTTTTTGTCTGAAATAAAAAAAATTATAACTAATATAAGAAAAACTACATACAATAAGTACAAAAACTTTATACAATATATACAGGCAATAAATACATCAACAATTTCTAGTCCATTTGCTTTGAGAAATTCAGTGAAAATGTTCCATTATCTATTCTATTTTGGTAAGTCCAAAGTGTACCTAATTCACTTTCTATCCTAACCTGTATTACCAACCAAAAACTATCTTTTGATGTCTTTCAACTTATACACTTTATATCTCTTAGTTTCTTTTCTGAATTTCTTAACAATGAAAACTGTAACTATAACCATCTAATCTTCAATTCCTTCAGAGACCTGAGAAGGAAATAATATTACCTAGTAAAACAGGTAGTGCAAACAAGCAATTTCCAAAAAATGTGAGTTATGACAGAAACAGCTGGCTGCCTGGACAGTCACCCAAGGTTTCTCTGCAATTTGGGGGCATCCATCTTTGGCATACAGGCTTAGCATATCTGACACACTCATCTGTGAAGCAGGATTTTCTAAAGAGCCTTCCTACCTTGTCTTGGCAAGGTTTGGCAGTCCTTTCTTTTGTGTCCCGCTTGTCCATTTTGGACAGCATACTGTCTGCAGTCTATGTAAGGGCATTTTCTTGCCCAGTGCCCAACTTTTGCCATAATGAAAATAAAATCCATATGGAGTTTCTTCAATGACCATCATCTTCTCTGAGGTAGATTCATGCTTCTGGGAGCAGACATGTCTCATTGTTATAAAAAAAAAAGAAAAAAAATCTATTTTATTAAAACATCTTAAATGCCATGTTCTGTAGATCTCTGAAGTGTTTGAAGATGACCTGTATATCTAAAATATATTTCTGCTTGACCTTGAAAACATACATAATATGACTACAAGTTCAATTGTAATGACTAACTACTAACTTTCATTTCTTTATATCCTACTTAGTAATAACATCAAGGACTAGCAATTTACATTACATTGCTAAATGAACTGTATATGTACAATACCTTAAACAAGATTAGAAATATATGTATAGTATTTTCTAACAAAATCAACCTCAAATTTGTACCAATATACATAATTTGTATAAAATATACAAAAATCCAATCCAATGTAAAATATTTAAAACTAGTAGTTGCCTTTTAAAAGTAGATTCAATAATCTACCTCTTTATATTTGTATACACTATACAAAAATCCAATCCAATGTGGAATATTTAAAACAAATAGTTCTTTTAAAAGTAGTTTCAATAATCTACTCTTTAAATCTTACCTGTATCCTCTCTTGTTTTCTTTTCAGCAGATTCAATAATCTACCCTTTACCCTATTATTTCTACATCTCTTTTTTTTTCAGAGTAGATTTAATAATCTACGTCTTATCTATTTCCTTTTTTTCTATTTCTTTTATTTTCAAACAAAAATCCTGAAACTAATCTCCTTATTTAACTTTTTTTCCTGACCTTGATCAATTAACTACTTGTAACCAACCATCCTAAAACTAACAATTATCCATAACCCACAGAATGACCAAAAACCACTTGCCCCACCTCTTGGGAATGTGGGCATCATGTTCTTTAAAATTACTTAGTGCTCTCTAGAGGGTGGGAGAGGCATCTTTAGGGAATACTGAAAAAAAATTTTGGGTTAATTGTCAAGTCCTGGGAGAGGTAGTTGTATCAGCTGTCCAGTCTCTGCATAATTTGAAAATGCAGGGCTTGTCTCAAGTCCTGGCTAGAGTAGTCTGTGAGGCTGGATCATCTCAGCTAGCCATCTCAAAACTGTCCTGAGCGGTTTGTAGTCCAAAGCCAATCTTTGTGTGATGTTTGTCAGCTTATTATCGTTGACTTGACAGAATCATTGTTTTGGGGCCCCATTGTCTTTTAGAGATTTAAAAGTCACAGTTAGGCTCAGCCATGGTTCCCTGCAGAAAACCAATAGAAACTCAAATGCAAAATCATGTACAGGAAGCTAGATGAAAGCTTTTTCAAGGATTAGTTAGTACTATATATGACCATTAATATCATGACAAAAGTTTAAATATATATATATATAAATCTTATAAATTTTGATATAAAATTCATACCTTAAGAAAAGTTTTAAAGAGTCAAAATAGAACCAAAGAATTATGAGATTAGTGGCAATAGAATACTCCCTTAAGTTTAGTTTTCTTCTGTCCCATATCAGGGGCTCTTCTAACATAATACAGAGATTTTGCATTTTTCTTTTAGCAAGCATGCTTAGATTTAGAGAAGGAGAGAGACATGCTCTAACTCTAAAGCCAGCTTTAATTTTTAATTGAACTGGGACTATAAGAAGACCATTTGTGACATGTGTTTGTAGAGAAGAGCAGAAACAAACATTTAGGAAGACATATGAAATTTTATATGTGACATACTAATAGACCAATTTACTCTTTTTCTTGGGACATTTTTTTTTTTTCTGGATGATTTGTCCTTTTTCTTCAGATGTCTCATTTGTCCAGTGTTCTTCAGATTTGTTAGCCTCCATTCTCCTGAAAGACAAAAACAATACACTTCCCCTTCTCCAACTTTGAGGAGGTTCCCAACCTAATATTTATCAATTTTGATTTATGGTTTCTCCTTAAATTTTTGTTTTATTTTCTAAAGCTGTTCTATCACCCTAAGCAGTATGGTTTTTTTTTCAATAGGCATTTGGTTATTTAATTGCTCTGGGATGGGGTTTCTTCTACAATGGCAGGAAGGGACTGAACTGAATTTGTCATGGGGGCTTGCAAGAGGCCCCTCATGGAGTTTCCTGATGGCAAAAGCAAAGGATTATCTTGTCTCTTCCTTCTTGATCTATATTCCTTAGTCCAATGTTTGCCTTTACCACACCTTCTACATAATCCAGAAAGGAGGAGAGTTCTGTTGCCATTGTTCCTTGAAAATCACTGTTTCTAGGAATACCCTGTTTAAAGTCCTTTTTTAGGTGACCTTGTTTACCACATTTGAAACATCTGACATTACTATTTTTCTTCAAACCTCTGGAAATCATATCTCCTACCTAAGTATCATCATAGTCATGAGATTCTATATTAATTGTATCTTGAATTCGTTCCTCCAAGGTTTCTGGTCTTGCATTTAATGGCCTAATTACCCTTTTTCATTGTGAATTAGCATTTTCAAAAGTCAGAGATTCAATTATTATCTGCCTAGCTTTTGAATTTGGTATCATTCTATTTACTGCTAAAAAAATGCCTTTGTAAGAAATCCATGAAGGTTTCTTTTAGGCCTTGTATAACTTTTGTAAATGATTCAAAGTTTTTTCTCTACTTCTTCATTTCTATCCCAAGCATTCAAGGGTGCCCTTCATCATAGTATTAGGGTGTGGTCATCATATAAATTGTCTTTGTATAATTGCCTTTTCTAAGAAGTTGATCTTGGGAAATTTCCATACCTCTAGCCCTACACTGTTGTTCTACGTCTTAGCCTCATCTTTCCACCAGGTCCTCCATTGTAACTGGGTTCCAGCCTCTAAAACAGCTGTAACCAAATCTTTCCAGTCTTGAGGGATAATTCTATTAGAAGTTGACTATGAGTTTAACATCTGCTTTACAAACAGAGAATACATATCATATGAGACTATAGCTTTCTCGAATCACCTTAAATTTAACTTTTGCACAGGAGTCCAGTCAGCTCCTATACACAGCCTTGAACATTTGACAATTTCTGTAATGTTACCAGATAAGGTTGGCTGTTTGAAAACCTTAGGCTGTTTCTCTCTAACTGTATAATGCAATGCTGACTTGGGTTCACCTTTAAATTTTTCTGTCTGGGTCTGAATATTTCTGTAATCTGTTTTAACAAGTTTTTCTAAAGCTTTGATCTTAGCACTCATATTAACCATACATTTTCATGATAAAATAAAAATGTTCAAGCAAATAATATTTGTAATTGATGTTATGTGAATCCCATCAATATTAATTATCTTCTCTTTTAATTATTCCATTTTCAGACTGCCCAATGTGTTATCAAACAGAGACCAAATTCCCTCCACTGTAAAAATGTTTCCCATTTTTTAAGTGTGGAGAAAAATTCTCTTTTAATTAATTTCTCCCTTTAAGTAATCTTAATTGACTCACCAACTCTGCTGACTTCACAGAACTGTAGAAGCCCAAGGGAGTTTCAAGGCTTACGTAGTGCAGCAATAATCAGAGATGGGGATCCAGAGAGATCCCACAACCCACCAGGAGAGAGGAAGCTAAAGAGACTGCATATGGGCTGGAGACTCTAGCCATGTGCACCTCAGGCTTGAGCCCCAGGCAAGAGGCTTTTTGGTGAATTCATGCCACAAACGTTGGGTAATCAGATGTAAAACAAATTGCTAAACAGTCTTATTAATAAAAGACATGGAACCAGATATAGGGGTGAAAACTAAGAGATCAGAGAAATGGAATAAGCCAAGCCCCAAGTTCTTACCACTAGGAAGTCCTCAGCCCAAGAGAGAGCTACTTCTTGTATTCATGCCTATATACCTTTCTATGCCCTGCCATCTTACTTTCTCTCTCTGGCCAGCTACATCATTTCCTCTTTCTGCCCAATTCTATCACTTCCTCTTTCCCCCTAGCTCTATCATTTCTTGTCTGTCTGTACAGACCTCCAGACCTCTATGGTTAACTAGTGCTGGGATTAAAGGAATGTACCACCACATCTGGCTGTGTTCCCAGTGTGGCCTTGAACTCACAGAGATCTGGATGAATCTCTGCCTCCTGAATGCTAGGATTAAAGGCTTATGCTACCACTGCCTGACCTCTATGTTTAACATAGTGGCTGGCTTTATTCTCTGATCTCCAGGCAAGCTTTATTTGTTAGAGCACAAATGAAATATCACCACAGGTACTCCCAAGATACTGATTCAATATAAGAATTACTAGATATGAGACACATAAAATATATTACAGAATAAATGAATATAGGCTGCAACTGAGAAAAGTATCTGAAGGAGAAAGGCAGGTAAAGATAAACTCATTCTCCAGTTGAATGCAGAAGTGTGAAGAAACAAATACTATACCAATCTCCCATATTCTAGTGTGGGCAGTAAGACTAAGGTGGATAACGGAAATTATATAAATAAAGATTATGCTTCCAAGTTGGTGCATGTTTGATGTTAGAATCTGTGTAGAACAACCAGGGAAATATGTACAGGAAACAACAGAAAAAATTGTACAGAGAAACTGGGACTGCTATGTGTGACTGAAATATGAAGATAAACAAAACTTGTAAGGCAACATGATTTTTCCTAAATACTAAGGGAAGCCAAACTCTTTCATCTGAAGAAGGTTGTTTTAGGCACTGAAGACACATTGGGAATTGGAAAACAGCATCATCACAGTGATACATTAGGCTTTATCTGCTGGCTTCTTGAACAGTATTTTGGTAGAAAAAAAAAAACAAGATAGAAAAAACCATTTAGACATCACAGATGTCTTTCAGAGTGACTATCTCTTTTGGTTGTAATAGAAATCTTTTCTAAAATTTATTTTTATTTATTTATTTGTGTGGGGGGGGGAGGTTGAGTGTGTGTCACATGTACAGTTGCCTGTGAAAGCCACAAAATGGGTCCTGTGGAGGAACAAGCCCTCTTAACTGCTGAACCATTTTTCCAGCCTCCTCATAAAGGTCTTGTGGAACAGATAAGACAAAGCATAATAGGAGGCTAATTTTTATATCATCATAAAACCATTTGTGTCATATGGGTGATTATTTCAATTTACTGTTAAAGCTTTATATATCATCTATAATGTTGTTGACCTTTGAGTAATAAGTATAACAAGGTATTTAGTCAAATTCCTGACCTTTAATAACCAGGGGTCATTTGTCAAAGAAAAATCAAAAGGAAATAAAAGGAATGACTGGAATTTATCTGCTCAAAATAGTTCAGTCCTTCTATGAGCCAAAAAGCCTGAGTAACAGGGAGAGAATATTTATTATTATTGTTGTTATTAAATGGGGGAACATGGGAGCCATGTACATTGTGCTCAGTCAGACACTTTCATTGTACCTGATAGTAACATTTGTGATGCAGATACATGGCATTTGGTAAAGCATTGTGTATGCACGTTTTTTTTGCTTTGTGTTTTTCTTTCGTCTAGATAATTGATTTTTTTTATTTTGTTTTTTTGTTTTTTGTGTTTTGTTTCTTCAGGAATAGAGAGGTGGATAAGACCTGAGAGGAGTGAGGGGTGGGAAAGAATATGAGTGTATAAAATATAGTGTATGAAAAAGTAATTATAAATTTCTTTTGAAACTGCCAAAGAATTGTGTTCATATAGCTATAACCATTTGTATATTGAAAATGTCTTTATTGCAAATGTTGTTTTTCCACATTTAAGCTAACATATTCACATGTCTAAAAAGAATATAAGGAGAATGGTATTTTTCCCATTGCTGTATTCTAATTACTCCTCAGCAATATTTTTATATTTAAACTACAGTTGAATTTTCTTTGGATCCCCAGCTCCCAAATAATGACATAGAGACTTCTTTTTTTATTATGAAAGCATGGCCTTAGCTTAGGCTTGTTCCCAACTGGCACTTACAGCTTAAATTAACCCATTTATATTATATTAATTTTTTACCACATGGCTTGTTACCTCTCCTCCATACTGTACATTTGACTTCTCAATGTCTCCTTAGCAAATTCTGCCTCTCTTTTTGCCAGAGTTCCTAGCTCTTTCCAGAAGCCTTAACTATCCTCTCCTGCCTAGCTATTGGCCATGCAGCTCTTTATTAAAAAAACCAGAAAGTACCTTGGCAAATCCTCACAGTGTACAAAAGACTTTCTCACAACTTAAAACTTCATATTTTCCCATACCTTGATTTTTTTTGTAGATTTTATAAAGAATTTGCTTAGTATTGAAATAAAATAAAGGTCAGATTATGTATCACTGATAGAAAAATCAAAGTTTAAAAGTTATCCACAAGGGGACTTAGATGCTTTCAGATTACTAGGAATGACTTATTTGGAGTAAAAGAAGCACCTAAGAATGCCCAAGCTGTGAGTGCAGTATCTTACAATTGTTATCCTTCAAAGGATTCTCCCATTTAATTTGAGGTTACTCTGAATTAGTCATAGAAATCTTTCCATGTTTTAAAAGCGTAAGAAACAGTGTAGGCTCTGTCTTCATGTGGATTAATACAGGTTGAGATGATTTTTGGATAATGGATTTCCCCATGGTCCTGACTCTGGTCTCCTTATTGCCACACCAGCACCATCATTCCAAATAGGAATATCATGATTTTGGATGTTCTTATTGTTGGCAGGGTATTTTTTTTCAAAATACAAATATTACCTTTTGTTTTGTGATGATCAATGTCTTGGTGACCCTGGTGATTTGTTCTCATTTTACAGTGTAGAGATCTAAGATGTAAACGTCAGGAATTTTATAAAGTCTTTTTCATTGTACCTCCTCCAAACCTTCTCAGCAAATGTTCTCTAACATCACAAAATCTCCAACCTCCTACAAGTTTTCTAATTTCCACCTGCTTCTGTACAGTTCGTGATCATAAACAGCCAGACTTAATGGTTCTCTGGCCCCGTACACTGGATCAGAGTGATTTGGTAATGTGGGCTTCTTGCTGGACTATATGATACTATATTGCCTTCCTTCAAACTTTGTTTCACTGTGTCTAAATTTGCACAAATCCTACTGAGGAAAAAGTGATAAAGTTAAAAAGAAGAAAGATGAGTTAAAATAAGTGCAGTATTTCACAGCTTAGTGTCTACTTTTCTTTGGTTCCAGTCCCCTGGGTAATCATTTTAATTGCAGAATGTGTCATGTTAACCAATTTATGCTAAATGGAAATTTTCCTTAGGCATATACTCATGGAAAACTGATCAACTGCTGCATATGTTGCCACTAATTTTGCCAGATGCATTTTCTTTTATTTTTAATAATTAATTGTATTTACATCTGGAACTATAAATTTAGCCAACTACCTGTGTTTATCAAGGCCATAGAACCTACAGGAAAATCTGTCACTGCCACTTTCCTAAACCTGTGTAATTTCTAACTGCATTCTAAATATTTATCCTTTATATGTCCACAGATAAGCATAGCTCTCATCCCTCATCACATAAGATTCTTTTTGCAGCAAACAGGGTTCATTACAGAAAGCCACAAGTGGCCAAAATGCAGAAATCACCTTACCATTCAGCACCCACCACCCACAACTAATTTACAACACAAAAAATAGGGTGTGTGTGTCTTCTCCTCCTCCTCCTCCTCCTCCTCCTCCTCCTCCTCCTCCTCCTCCTCCTCCTCCTCCTCCTCCTTCTGCCCGGTCCTGTGGGCCAGGTTATTTGATGAGACCCGAGGAAGCACCTCCTGAAAGATCAATGGGGGTGGAGGAGAAAGGAGACCAGGCACATAAAGGAAGACAGAGTCAGTCTGAGTTGCGTCAAGGTCTCCGTTTATTGACTGGGTGTTGAGGCTTATAAACAGGGCTTCAGGCAAGGTGGGGGAACAGGGAAAGCACAGAGAGAAGAATGGAAAATTCCTAAGGGAGGGTGAGGTCGTTTTGGTCCCAGGCCCCTGCAGCTGGCTGATTAGCAGGTACTCCAGGAAGTTGTACAGCCCGAGGTTAGGCCAGGAACTTCTTGCTTTTGTAAGGCTTGATAAAGTAAGGACACCACTGTCTGGAATCGGTCCCCAACATCCTCCTTCTTCTTTTTCTTTTTCTTCTTTTTGAGACAGGGTTTCTCTGTGTAGCCCTGTCTGTCCTAGAACTCACTGTATAGACCAGGTTGGCCTGGAACTCACAGAGATCTGCCTGCCTCTGCCTCCCAAGTACTGGTGTCATGTGCCACCACCACCTGATAAAAAAAGATTCTTAAAGTTTGCTAAGGTCATATAATCTGTAGACAGTTGAGAAAAAAAAACAAATAGGCCTATGTACCTCCAAAACCCACATATAACCAATGTAGCTTCCTGATATTAGGTGGTGTAAAGTTCATAGGAATAGCTTCATATAAAATAAATCTTAAATAAAACAAATTTCTTGTCATAACCTATTTAATGCTACTACAGTACAGCATCTTGGGCTGGATGATTTAAAAACAATAGAAATATCTTTGCTTATAGCCCTGAAGACTAGAAATCCAGACCAAGTTACTTCTAGACCCAGTGCCTGTGGAAAAAGGCACCTCATAAATAGTACCATTTAGGTGTGCTCAAATGGAAAAAGAATGGAATGAAGGCTGGTGTTATTGCTCAGTCAGTAGGGTGTTGGGCTAGCATGCACAAAACCTTGGGTTCAGTTCCTGACAGCATATGAGCCAGGAGTGACGCTAAACTCCTGTGATGCCAGTGCTTTGGAGGCAGGATGATCAGGAATTTAAGGTTATCCCCCAGTACAAAGCAAGCCAAGGGGAGTTTGGAATATATGATAATCCCTGTCTCAAGTGAAGGAGAGAAGGGTGGAAAGTTACAGTGTGCAAACACTGTGAACTCCAGTTGCAAGACAGGGGCATAGTCAAGATCTTCATAAGCTGCACACCTATCCACAAAGGCAGAGACCATGTGACCTGATCACTTCAACAAAGGCATCACTTCTGAATACCACCACAGAGATAGTCAACTGTGACATGAATTTTAGGTTACATTTGGCCTCCCAGTTCTCCAAAAACATGAGGCTGCATTATTTTAACAAACATCTTTAATGAACTTCAAATAAAAATTCTCAACCTCTCCTACAAAGATATTGATCTTGATAATCTGGCTGTGGGAAACTCTCATAAAGTAGATTATGAGAAACTACACACACACACACACACACACACACACACACACACACACACACACACACACACGCACGCGCACACACACGCACACACACACACACACACACAGACACACATTTTTTAAAACTGTAAGTATTTGATTTTGAGGAGCTTTCCCCCCAACATGAATATTTTACCCTCTTGATTTCTGCCGACATAAAGTTATAGGAGAAGGAAAAAATATGTGACTTTGTCTGAATAAATATCCACTGTTGTTTGTTCACTGTGGCTGCCAATAGTAAAACCAGAGGTTAGAAAAGGTAACGAATTTCTAAGCACAAAAAATGTGAACCACAAAAATGTGGGATCTGTCTTTGCCTTAAATGATAGGGTAGAGACAAAGATATAGAGTGGAGTGGGGATTGAAAAAGGATGAGGGAGACTTGTGATTTCAATCATGTCTTCTTGCCTGACCCAGTTTGCCTGAGTGGAATTGCACAAACAGCCCTGGAACAGCGATGCCACTCCAATACACACACTGTGGTTAAATCTAAAAATGCATGAAATGAAGCCTGCTCTAAAGAAATAAAGGGTTTTCCAGTCTGGTCTTTAAAGTTCCTCCTTGGCAATTTATATCTTCTCTCCTGAAGCTTCAAAGAAATTTAAGTTCAGGCCATTTAACTTTACCTATGTTTTTACTGTTTGGCTTTTCCTTTCACATTTCAGTGTGCTTAGTGAACTCTCCCTGAGCAGAAAACCCAGTTCCTTATACCATCCAACTGTTTAGAGGATATTACTGTGGCATGATTGGTTCATTTTAACACATAGATGCACTTAGCCTGTGACAAAATAATATTAAATCATATTAGGAATAAATTGAAATATAATGAAGCTAGTTAAAATAGCTGAGTGATTGTTTAACAATAATATAAGAACACTGACTAGGAAATCCAAAATATGAATGAACACTAATTAAGTCTATGGTAAGTGCTGTTGATAAATAGTCTCATTATCATGCCTGGTGACATTGACTTGTGATCCCAGTTGCTCTTGAGGATGAGCTATGAAGATCATGAATTCCAGGCTAGCCTGTGCAACCTGATTGGACTGTCTCTAAATAGAATGTAAAAGGAAATCTGAGTATTAAGTTCAATGCTGGCATGGATGCCCAGAATATGGTAATCCCTGGGCTCAAAACAGTAGGTCCCAAAAGAGCAAACAATAACAATACAAAG
Source organism: Peromyscus eremicus (assembly GCF_949786415.1). Lineage (NCBI taxonomy): Eukaryota > Metazoa > Chordata > Mammalia > Rodentia > Cricetidae > Peromyscus > Peromyscus eremicus. The sequence continues at coordinate 23,472,967 of NC_081421.1, read as the reverse complement.
AATAAGTCTGTTAAATTAGTTGCTATTCATTAATAGGAAATTCAAAGTGCATTTACCTTTAAGTCATGTTTCACTGTGTTTCAGGAAAAAATAGAAAAAAATGCTTTACTTTAATTACATTGAAATCCCTGTATCACCTTAATAATTGCATATGTGAACCTGAATCCAAGTTATCACATTTCTTGGCACAGCCCAGTTCCTTGAATATCAAGTGGGTCAGAATCTGCAAATGGGTCTCAACTTCTGTGGAAGGCAAACCGTCCAGATGGAAAAAAAAAAGCTGACCTTTGAAAAGCAGCTTTTTCTTCTATCATAGGTGCCTAATTATATGCTTCTTGTGTTATTGAGCTTGGGGTCTCAAGCTATATGTTGAAGGGGAGATGAATACATTCCTTCATAAGAACAATCTAGCTCCACATCCTGCCAGTGAGCCAATGGGGGGAATTAAATCCTTTAGGGATTTCTTGAGTATGCCTATTCAATATCAAGAAGCAAAAGCATGGTTCATATGGTGGAGAATGTGAGCATCTCTCATTTGGTAGTTCAAACGTCAGAACTCTTCAGAAGATAACTTCTTCCTACGAGGTTCCATTCTACCAAGGCTCTTCTCCAAATACCTCCAACAATCAAATGGTACAATCTCTCATCTTTTCCTCTTATATTTAGAGGCCCATATCTATGCATCAACCATTTAACTCTGGACCACAGATCCTCAATAAGATTGATAATCCATAGGTAAGGTCCATTTAGTAAAATAGAGCTTCCTTCATATAGTTCAAAAGTAACCTCAAATACATGATACTAATCATAAAAGTGTTAGAAAGAGATAAAAAATATTGAAAGGAGTCATGAGTAAGCCACTATGCCATCAACATCAGAAAGCTACTACCAACCCTATAGTTAAAGGTTCAAAGAAAAAATAGAGTTACAGAACATGGGACCAGTCAGATTTGAATGATAAACTAGGTCAACAGTGGGAAAAATGAATATTATCTGATGTTGAAAAATGAGTCAAAACCATTACCAATATGTCACCCAGATTTAAGAATAAAAGGCATAATAGAATCATGACCTCTTGACTTCCCTAGCTTCCTTCTTCCTGTCAACCCCCCATCATTTTAATTTAATCTATAGTCTGTTCAGGATATTTCATCACACTGTGTGAAGTGCTTTATGGCTAAGGCACCTGATTGTTTTACTATAAAGATGAATGGCCAATATTTAGGCAGGAAAGATTAGGTAAGACTTCCAGGCACAGAGAGGAGCTCAGGAGGGTGAATCTAGGTGCAGGAGACACCAGCAGGACATGAGCGAGACACAGAGGGAGTTGGACCTTCAAAATGGAAGAGAGGTAAAGAGCCATGTGGCAGAATGTATATTATTAGAAACAGGTTAATTTAAGTTATAAGAGCTAGTTGGGAACAAGCCTAAATTGAAGGACAAGTTTTCATAATCAATAAATTTTCATGTGATTATTTGGGGGCTAGCAGTCCAAAGAAAGTCCTACAAAAATGGTACTGCAGTAAGTTTTCATACCTAATTTAGAATTCAGATCCCTTATCCTACTAATGTACTAATGTCTCTGACATATTATGTTAATTCACTGTGGGCTCGAAAACCTTTCAGTTCCTTAAAATTATGTGTAGTTTAAATGTTCATCTGTGGATGGCATCATAAAATTCAACAAGTGTTCAATGGTCCAACATAGTCCAGATTTTTTTCCTCAACTACATGAAGCCTAGTGTGAGTCACAATCTCCTTAGTCTGAGAGTAAAGATGATTGGATCACATGACCTCTTGGATCAATACTGAGCTGCTGCACCTATAGAAACAAACATCAGGACCTTGACATACTGCCAGAGGATACACTTTTAAGTGCCTAGTATTTTTACAATAGTTAAATAAAAATGTAAATAGCAGAATTCTGAGCCCCTCCAGTATCACAAGCACAGGCTGAAGGAAGATCCCTGCTCCTGATGATCTCTTTGTTTGTGATGTTGTCGATCTCTGGATCCTTGCTCTAGAATCAGTACTATGCAAATCAATATTCTAGGACCTGACAACCTATCCAGAAGCTTAAGGGTACAAAATAATTGTAGAGGTGTGATAAATTAGTCAAAAATCTAGTGATGGCATTTGGCCTTAAAATCCAGTGCCACACACTTCTTGATGGATAAATTACTTTGTATTACTTTCTTACTTCATAAGAAAAGGAGATTATGGGGTAATGGGTGGTAAGAAGTTCTAGAAAGTATGATAATAGACATGGGTGAAAAGGAGAAGGAAATTTTAAAAATTCTGGAGGGTTAATGAAGCAAGAGGGAGGAAAAAGTGATAAATAACACCAAAGATGTTTGAAAAAGTCATAAGAAAACATTATTTTATAAGCTTACTTAAAAATACATACATAATATTGTATTATATACATTATTTACATATAATTATGTATTTTACACACACATTATATATATGTAATAGAATTATATTATATAAGGTAATAAGACTTCCCCTCTAAGAGCCACAGACTAACAAAATTCCCAATGCCAGGCAATCACAGTAACTCCCAACATAATATAGGCTATTACTGTTGCCCTTGGCTATCTCCCAGAACTTAAAGGTAAGCCCCTATTGCTGAAGACAGCACTTACTTGGGCACAAGACTTAGAGGAATTGAGCTGGAACTGACCTGGAAACCTACTCCCGAGAACTAGGTCTCATAGTATCCAAAGGTATTATGAAAGCTGCCAAGTGAGAAAAGCAATCAATAATCTCATTAAGCTGTAATCCTGTGTATATGATAAAACTAGCCATGTCTCTGTGCCTGGGAAAGTAATAGACCCTAGGGGAGAACCTATTAGTGCCATTTTCCTAAACCAACCTAAATTTTTGTTGTTTGTAAATACTTATTCTTATACTTTCAGAGAAGCATCACTCTTACACCTCATCAAAGAAGCTTCTTTTTTGCAACAGACGGAAAGTATTTTCAGACATCCACAGCCTATCAAAATGCAGATCATAAGTAAGCAGAGGGTGTCCATCATCAACTGATACTTGTACAATGTGACCCCTATACCTAAGGCTCAGGAATATCAGAGAGGAGGAAACAGAAAGATTGCAATAGCCAGAGAACCATAATGACTGCTGCTAGACAGTTTCTTGGAGACATATACAACAGGGAAGTTGCACACATTAAATCTCAACCATATGATTTTAAGAAAGAACGGCGTAATGATGACAATAGTTGACATGCCAACAATAAGGGCAGGCATTTTACAAGGCCTACCTATAATAGTAGAAAGGTAGGCAAGAAATGGCTATTGAGAGAGTAAGAATCAGTTTTCTTCAAGGACAAGCTTCCTGATAGGTTGTGCAATTTATGTAGTTAGCCATAAGCACAAATACATATAAGCAACACTAAAGGACTCAGTAGAAGTGTGCATGCTTGTGTGTGTGTGTATGTGTGTGTGTGTGTGTGTAGGTGTTAGATATTTATATGTTAGAATATATAAAACAATAGTAATTTTAAAAAGATGTCATGAAATTGAGAGGAGTTGAAAGAATATAGGAGTTGAGGAGTAGAAATGATATAAATACAATTTCATGTAAGACATACTCAAAAATATTTTAATATAAAACTACAAAGATTAAACAGGGAGGCCATTTATCATGAACATCCTTATATATAAAGATAAATATGCAGAATATTACCAGTGAGTTTTCTAATTCTATAAAGAATCTGTCAGTCTGATTTTCTGAAATACCTTTTTGTCTTTTATCTCTTCCTTTCAAGTCAGTTTATTTTGTCTAAGTAAGACACTTATGATGTTACTGAGTCCTAACGGCTCCCTCAGAGAAAGGGGTGAGAAGTCATGACATCAATGACACAGACACTGGAAATCAGGTGAAAGGCAAAGAGCAGAGTCATTTATTCAGTAATGGGGAAAGCCTTATAAATCCTCTTTCTAGTACCCAGGCTGTGGCCCAATCTAGTGACATTGCATGTTCATCCTTCATTGGCTGGGTATGATCAGGAGGTCTGACAATGTCTATTGCTAGGCCCTCAGGTGGACTCTAGGTTGGATCATGAGGAAGTATGTTATGTGCAAGCCTTGGCCATTGGTTTGAGCCAATTTCTTTGAACTTATGGGCCTATCCTACTACATATTATCCACTCTTTCTATTTTATTATGTGGGCACTCAATGGGAGTTGGAGTTCTTTGCTCTGGTCTTGTTGACCCCACCTCAGAGGGGCTCAGCAACTGGACTGTGCCTGTCTTAGGTTGGCTAAGGTTATCATGGGGCATGGGAGATGGTTCAGTGGTTAATAGCACTTGCTGTTCTTACAGAGGACCACAGTTCAGTTTCCAGCACTTATGGTAGCTCACAATTGCCCATAACTCCATCTCCAGGCAATCTGGTGCCCTTTCCTACTCTCCATGGTTTCCCACACTCAGGTGTGCATTCACACACACACACATACACACACACACATACACACACACACCACACATACACACACACACACACACACACACACACACACACACACACAGAGAGACTATTAATGATAATAATTAATAATGAATGCAAAATATTACAATTAAGCAAAACAAAGTGATTGAAATACAGAATAGTTATATTGTTCCATTTCTGTACATTTAATTTCTTAAACTAAAAAAGTATTTTAACATATTCTTACATAACATTCCCAATATATTTGGTATAAGTAGCTTAATTTTTTATATGATTTAAAACCAGAACATATTAATCTATTATGTTCTGAAATCCTTCAGGATATACCCAAGAGTTAACAAATTTGATTGAACTAGAAATTATAGGGTAAACACATACTTATTTGAAAATGTTTCTTCTTTTGAAAATAGCATACAATATAAAATAGCTACAAAATGCAGTCCTCACTTAAAATACTTTTATCTTCTTGACATTACTCACAGCATGCCCAACAGCATGTATTAATTATAACTATTGGGTTGTGACAGCACCTTCCAGTTTCTGATTGTTTTCTTTCTTACATGACCCTGTCTCTCTTGAAAAATAAAACTCTTACTTTAGAAAAGCAACTTTAATATCTGGGATCAGTGAAAAGGGTCATGTCTCATTTATTAATGTGTTGGAGTCTTTGTCCCTTTAGTCTTTTTTGATCTGAAGAAAAATAACTTCATTTTTTTTCCTACCCCAAATACTCTTAGGCATTGAACTCCTAGCCTTTCTATGCCTGGCAGCTGCTTTTTAAAGGGCTAAATTCCTCTTAGATTGGTTTGTACAAGTAAAACAATTTGAAGTACATCTATAGGGTTTATGAGATCAATAGACTGGTCTACACGGGAGATGGCAGAAAGCTTCTAAATGAGCACAAGCCACAACTTTTCTTCCAAATAGCTCAATAGCCTTTGTACACAGCAGCTAGACCAAATTAGTCAATAACCAGCTTCTGCCAATCAAACTGCTGAGCAGAAAAAGACAGCTATTAACTTAACCAGAGCCACAGCTTCAACATTATGTAGCCATAATGATACAGAAAGAATTCAAGATTTTAAGAACAAAAATGATTTTTATTATATCATTAATATTTCCAGTGGCTACCTTTTAAAGGACCAAGAAAACAAAAATATAGGAATCAAGAAGTAGTTACCTTGAAAACAAAAGAAAATATTATTTTTAAACTGATTAACTTGTTAAAAAGGACATTTCTGTGTGATAGAAAGTGGACAGAAAGTTGCTTTTCTAAAGTAAGAGCCCCCAGTCTGGGGAAACACATGTTCTCACTTATATTTTCACAGGTACATATTGAGTGTGACTAGTCATAATGAGAGGTAATGATCTGGGATTCTATAGGTGCCATACCCTTCCTTGACAATTACAGATTGTTTTCACAAGCAGGGAAAACTGAATAATATTGTTTGGGGAAATTTGTTCTTTTATGCTTCATGGGAGTAGAAGGTACTCTGTATATAGGATGAGAAAAGCAGTCATCAGTATAACCCAGATACAAACTCTGTGACCTACAACAGAGGCATAACTGCAAGATATATGATATATTGGTGCAATACTGGCATACATGTTATGGTAATAACCAACCACTTTCAAAAATTAGTTTAAAGCCCACTTGATAATAGGCAACCAATATCGGATACTGAAAAAGTGACCAAGAATTTGAGCCTAGATATGTCATGGGCCTAGGGGAAAACCTACTTTTTTTCTGCTAAAGGAACATAGTAATAAAATGACTTCTGATGGCTTATTACTACAGCCATAAATCAGAGCATTGCTCAACCCTTGTTAGAAAAAATTCCTTTTACAGTAGGTGGTAATCAACCCAGAGACTTACAATCAAACAATGTACAGACAGTGAGTTACATTGGAGCACATAGTACTAAGTGGGATGTCTTTATGAAACTCTCCCTTCAAGGCTCAGGGATCTATTCAATAAAGAAGGCTTACAGGTTGTGAGTGCCTGTGGTTATGGATGACGCCAAGGAAATAGTATATTGATTACAACAAAACTGATACACATATGAACTCACAGAGACTGACAGCATTCATAAGATCTGCACAGGTTTAAAACAGACAAAATCCCAGTCAGCACCGAAATGGGGGTCAGAGATGTCACAAAATCTCACTCCCAACAAAAAAAATCTATTTACAATTGATACTTGCTGAGAAAGAGAAAATCAGTTTTCTTTCCAATGGAGTGTCACTGGGCATATTAACCACACTATGCCCAGTTTGGCCAACACAAAACAGACTCACCAGGGTATTCAAAAAATCCATGAATGTGGCAAGGTCTAGACTTTTTCTATCTGAGGGGTAATAAAGAAACACAGGCTTTCTGATGGCAACTTTCTCTTTTACTTTATGTTAAAAAATATATTTCTGAAAATCTCTGTCTCCACATAGCTACACTCTCTACACAACTACATTTTCCACACATCTCTTCTACACATCTATACATCTTTCCACACAGCTCTCTCCTACACATCTCTCTTCTATACACACGTCTTCTCTCTACTCTGCTACATTTCTTCACACACTACTACATCACTCAGTCACTCTTCACTCACTCACTCTCTCATTCACTCACAGTCTCACTCACTCACTCAATGTCTTCTACACACACATCTCTGGCCTGCATACACATCTCTGTCTCCATAGCAAAAACTCTGGACAAATATGAGTTACATTTTCAGGGTCACAAACCATTTCTTGAGTAAATAATAAGAGCCAGAGTCATTCTGCTACATGTGAGGAATCACACAGTTTTAGTCAGGCTTGGAATGTCACACTGACCAGCCAGTGAGTAAGCAAGCATATAGCTCTAAGTGGTCTGCATTCCCTGGCAGAGATTGACATCAAAATTCAGGACTCAAACAATAAACAGTTAGTTGCCTGAAGTTTAGAGTTCAGAAAGTCAATTGCTGAGATAATTATGTCTACTAAAATTGCTTTGTGCCTGATTTTGGTTCATCAGACACTTGGGAATTTGTCCTTATACAACTCATCTCCAAAGGCAACTAGTCTGTTTTTGATTTGAAAAAAGCTATCTTTGTAGCTGACAATACTGTAATTTTTCTATGTCAGTCTGAGTTATGAATAAGTATCCTAGTATTATTTCTATTAATCAAAATTATACAGTTTAAGAAGAAATCATCTTTCTGACCACTTACAGATATATGTGTGCCCAGTGTTGTGATATGGCAAGAGAGAGACCTTGGCAAGTTTGAGCCAGGGTGCCCCACAGCAGGTGAGAGACAGAAATACCACACAGACAGGGCTCATTAGTGAGTTTTATTTGATCACAGGAAGCAAGAGGGGAGAGAGAAAGAGAGGAAAAGAGAGGAGGGAGAGAAGGGGTAGGTGCACACTACCTCGTGGTGAGAGGAGAGAGAGAGAGAGAGAGAGAGAGAGAGAGAGAGAGAGAGAGAGAGAGAAGGAGGGGACCTTTCTTAGAGGTAATGTAGGATGGCATCAGGACACTGAACAGGCCAAGGTATTATCTGCTTATTGGCCAGAATTCCAAGAAGTGGGTCTGAATGCTAACAGCCAGTATATGAAATATATACACAAGATAAACTCTCAAGCAGTGGGGAAAATACCCATAGCTGTTTGTAGGGAAGAAATGTAGTGGCACATGAGAAAAATTACAGACAGAAGTAACCACTTTTCAGAGTCTGTGGTCCTGTAAGCCTTGTTTGATGAGATTCCTTCACTGGAGACTTATCATTGGGTGGGTCAACACCTGAATTACTATTGCCATCTGTTGTATATTCTCAATGGCCACTGTCAGGTTTTATTTTTGGCTTATTGCTTTTTTGTTTATTAGTTTGGTTTACATGTGTGTGTGTGTGTGTGTGTGTGTGTGTGTGTGTGTGTGAGAGAGAGAGAGAGAGAGAGAGAGAGAGAGAGAGAGAGAGAGAGAGAGAGAGAACATGCGAGAGAATGGGAACATGAAGTTGGGAGGGTAGGGAGGTGGTTGTATATTTAAGGAAAAACATAATGAAAGTATAAATAAATTCATAAAGCAAAACAAAGTCCTTCCTATCTAGATTTGGGCTGGCATCCTTTTCTTAGGTGGAGGCAGAACTATAGAGAGAAGAGGCTGCTGAAAGTACAGACCTTGTTGAAATTGAAAGTGACTATGCATACTTTACAATGACACATGCTACATATTTATGTTTTAAAGCTTTTTGGATGAATATTTTCACTTTTCAAAATGTTTAATCTTTCTATATTCTTTTAAATTTTTAACAAACCTAAAACTGTTCTAAAAAGCACTTTAAATAATTTTGAATTTATATAGTTTTTCTCTGAGTTTAAATAGAACAAGGATGGAAGAGATTGTAATTACATCTGGTTCACAAACTGAGACTCAGAATATCCTAACACAAGAGTTAACTGGGATTTCCAGCATGTGCCTTTCCATTGCTAAAACACTGCTGTGCACATATAAAAGCCATACACAAGTTTTTACACACATTTCATTTCTTCAATGAATATGGTATACTTTAGACATCATTTGAAACATCTGGATCAGATGAGAAACCTCATCCAGTTAAAATCTCCATATGAATTTGACCATTGAGAGCAATAGTATTTTGAGTTTTTCATTTTATTCTCTTCAACTATGCGTCTGTGTTTCCCAGTCATATCCTCTATCCTGCCTTCCATAAGACCCCTCAAACAAATTGCTAAAGAGATGTGGTGCTTTTTTAATTTTTTTTAATTTTTTGTTTGTTTGTTTGTTTTTTGTTTTTTGAGACAGAGTTTCTCTGGGTTGCTTTGGTACCCATCCTGGATCTCAATCTGTAGATCAGGCTGGCCTCTAACTCACAGAGATTCTCTTGTCTCTGCCTCCCAAGTGCTAGGATTAAAGGCATGCGCCACCACCACCCAGTGATGTGGTGCTTTTTTTAATCCACTGTGAAGAAATAAAACTTTTAAAAGTTTCCTCTGCCATCTCCTAGCTTGGCTAATATCAGCTGTAACAGAAAACCAGATTAAAATAAGTGGCACATATCTATCTATAAAGTCAGAAGATAATTTATCATCTTATTTTGGTTGTGTTTTATTTTTTATGGGTGAATGTGGTGCTCATATAATAACACAACCTAAAATGAATGCTACTTAAATGTCCATATGATTCAATAATGCAAGGAGTTAATTAAACAATATTTACAAATGGATACATACATACAATTATAGCAAGTCTGTATTTTTTTTAAATTGATACCAAACATTATTAGGAAAACTCTGTCCAATGATTATCATATAAAATAAATAGCATAAAGAATAAAATGCATAATGTTTTTTTAAAGAATGCTATACCTTTAGTTATTATGAGAAATTAATAAAATGAAGTGAAAGAAACTGTGCTGTATGTTAGCATAGGATAGGAATAAACTGAATGAGACAATGTAACCCCTCAATGACTGACATTCTCTTTCAGGCCATTAACCTTGGACATAATGCCCAAGCAATCCCCGAGTCTCCCAGTCTCCTCTTACACTCCTACATACAACCCCTTGCTTAGTTAACATCTTTAATTTTCCCAAGTGTATGCCAGATAAATTTTATTTCTTTATCTTCCAACATTGTCCTGTTATCTACTCATTGTGGGTGCATTCCCAGAAAAGCAAGACCTAAATAATAGGTGGACTCATAAGAGTTCTCCAGGAAATTACCATTCTTTATTACAAAAGAAAGAGCTTTCAAGGACATTTGTCTGCAACAAAGACACTGGAGATGGGGTTTAAGGAAGAAATTTATATTATCTCTACACGTTACATTGGGAGAAATTTTTACATTTACAATTGCAGTGATAGGATTAACAATGAACAGGAAGATACAAAGACCTGAAAGACTTAAATACCAACAGTGTTCTTACTAGACATCACATGCTAACAAATAAAAAGCTTTGTGCCAGAAAGGAGTTTCTTTTTCTGGATTTGTTGGCCAAAGAGGTCCCATAGACCCCTCCATCCAGACATCATAGGCAACTATCATTGCTTTTGACTACCCTCCAGAACTTGATGGTAAAACTTTATTGTCCAAGACTTCACATACTTGGGTCATAGAACATGATGAAATCAAGCTAGTATTAACCTGGATGCATCACCTCTACTGGCAAGATTTTGTAGTGTTGGAAGGTGGTATGAAAATTACTGGAAGAGAAAAGTAATCATCAATAATACCCAACTGTTAACTTTGTGAGCTGTAATAATGGTTAGCCTGTCAAGTCCACAGGTACAAAAGTGGCAAGAACATCATAAAAGTAATCAACTAATTTCTGATTGGATTTGTTATACCTAGCATGTTACGCACCACAAGGAAGAAGAGAGACAAAATTTATGGGTCCTAAAGATTTTATTAAATCACCACATAAGTGAGTCACTGATTGAACAGAATTGCAGGATGAGGACTCAGGAGCCTTGCTTCTCCTGACAGCCCTGAGCAAGGGCAGAAGTAGAGTTTGTAAGTACAAAATTCACAAACATTTGTTGCCAAGTTACAGATACAATTTTCACTAATCAGAAGTCAAACACTAGGGACTTTCCTTGATTGTTCCATCATTGTCTACTGACATACAAATTGAGCCTTTCAATCCAACCGATCATATTCACTTGTTCCTTCTCTTATTAGAAACAGCCACAATGCTTCTAAAGAACTAAAGATTCATGATGAATATTGTTATGGTTTAGGGAGGAGGTTGGTCAGCTATAGGAAGGTTCTCAACTTGCCTAGGCCTTAGAAACTTGAACTTTATTTCACCCTGCAGGTAAAATGGAGTCTGAAGTCAAAATGGCAATACTGAGGCCAAGGTGCTTTTGCTTGCTCCCTTCTGATTCAGGTCCTGTCCCACTCGACAAGATGAAAGCCATACCCAGGAACATTGTTGAGCTAAAAAGTATGGAAATTCAGATCATATGTCATAGGAGAGAAGCTACTGATATTCTCCAGCTAAATTAATATAATCTTAAATGGATTTGTAATGACTTAATCATTATACCCATAGATGAATGCATCTCTCAATCTTCATCTGGGAAGAAGTTATTTAACATTCTATTTGCAATAGATTAAGATTAACATAACAACCCACAACTGGTCAAGATGAAGAGAATAAGAGACTACAGATTGCTAGGTCCTAAAGAAAACATATGTACTACACCCCTCCTCCCAAGGCTCAAGGATCACTGTGGAAGGGGGGATGGGTTAAGTGTTGGAAGGAATGGATGCTATGGAACAATCTTTGTACACTGTAAATATGTATTGCTCTCATTTGTTAATAAAGAGCTGACTGGACTATAGCTGGGCAGGAAGAGATTGGGTGGGAGAGCCAGACAAGGGGGATGCTGGGAAGAAGGGCAGAGTCTGGGGAGACACCTTGAGACACAGAGTGAGCAGGATGGGAAATATATACATAAGGCAAATGGGCCTCCTCAGGGAAGCACATAGATTAATAGAAATGGGTTAATTTAGTTACAAAAAATGAGCCGAGGCTACTGGCTGAGCATTTATAATTAACATTAAGTCTCTGAGTGCTTATTTAGGAACTGACAGGTGTGAAAGAAGAGTCAGCCTACAGGTGAATGAAAGAAGGAAACATTATTATCGGGTCTATCTATGCAGCTGTATTATGAACTCATAGTGGTTGGAACAGTATGACCAAAAATATGGTGTAAATTAAACCATACCAAATCCCAGCATGAAGAGGGAGTTAGCTATACCATACCACCCCTAGCCACAGAGCAGTGGTTAGCTGTTGGAAGATGGAAAGGCAGTTTTCTCTAAGAGTCTGGGCCCTGGTAAGTTGGCCACTCTCTGGGGGAAGACAATTCATCTAAGAATACTTGAGCAGAACAAATTGATCTTGAAGGATGTAAAACAACAACAACAACAATGACAACAACAACAAAACACCAAAGTGGGGTTAGTAGGGAAGCAGGGGCAGGTCTGGGAATAGTTGGGAGTGTGAATATAATTAAAAGAGTTTTTGTGAAACTCTCAAAGAACTTAAAAAATTAAACCCACAAGTTATTAACAAGCCACATCTTTGTGGTATATTTGTTATGAGCATACAGGCCCTTTGTGTCAAGCTTATGATTAGGATTTACTTTCTCCATCAAGTCACTTCAAATGAAAAACACTTTATTAGGCATGAAATCCATGCTTTCTGTGCAAAACTTGAAGAACTCAGATAGGTGTGATATCAACACTGTTGCTCTGAGCAACTAATCTCTTGGATCACTTCTCAGGCTACCCAGGTCTATCCTACCATATTCTACAAACAGTAGTGAAGGAAATCAGTATATTACAAGGAAGGTTTAAGAGCAGACCTGAATTCTATGAGAGAAATAAAATGAGCCAATTTAATTTGTTCCTGGGTTTAATACATTATTCAGTGTAGGTGGAGTTTTTCTGTCCTGACCACATGCTCCCAAACAATCACTCAAATAATCACCCAAATAATCATATAAATCATAAATACTCACTCAATAGCTGAGGCTTATTACTAACTAACTCTTATATTTTAAGTTAATCCATATTCCTTATTTATACTCTGCCACATGGCAGTGCATTTATTAGCATGGCACTTTCATCTCCTACTCCCTCTACATCTGTCTGGCAACTCCTCTGACTGTGTCTTATTCACACCATAATTCTCAGTTTGGCTTTTGTGGAGGCCCACAAAGGTTTCCTAGTGAGATCTGAGCTTGCTTTATCCAACAGGGTTGCACTAGAAGATTGCTTGAACATGTGCATGTTTATAGGTGATTGGAAGGGTCTATACCTGGCTGAACTAGGGGAAGGTATTTGCTCTACCCCTTGGCATTTCTATAAATAGCTTTTTAGAAGAGACAGAAGGGGCCAGTGGATAAGGATCCAGGCCCTCCCAAGGTTATCTTGTGTTTCTATCTGTTTCTCTACCATCTATCCTTCTATATTTTTATCTAAATCTCTTATCCCTCACTCCTCAAGTGCTCCCTTTCATAAAAAAGTGGGAGTTGATCTCCCACAGGCTTTCCTGCCTAACTTTATCCTGTTCACCTATTGGTCAGTCAGCCAAACATAGTGACATATATTCACACAGTGTACAGAGGGTTTATTCCATAGCATTTCTCCCTTTTTAACTTTAACATAGTAAAATTATTTACAAAAAAACAGTTATCAAGTAAGAATTACAGTTACAAAATCCAGTCTATTTACATTTGGCAAAATTAGAGAAAATATTATTTGTCATCTTGGTGAGCCTAAGCTTTTATACCTAATTTGCTTTCTATCATAACTAAGGAAAGCTAACTCCATCAAATGTCCCAGAAAGAAGAAATGTTACCTAATGACAGGGACATCAAGCTGCCTGGACAGTCACCTAGAATATCTGACAGACTTTCCTATGAAGCAGAAAATTTTAAAGGACTGTCCTACATTGCCTCAGCAAAATTTGGCCATTGCCTTTCTTGTGTACTGCTGGTCCAGTTTAGACAGTATATTATCAGAAACTGAGGCAAGAGCAGTTTCTTTGCCCACACGGCTAGCTTTTGCCATAAAGAAAACAAGTTCCATATGGAATTTCTTTGATACCCATCATCTTATCTAAAGTAGATTGATACTGCCAGGAGAAGACATGTCTCACTGACATGAAAATCCTTAGGTTATTAAACATATTACAGAAAACTCCAGTCAGAACTTGACCATAATCCTAAATTTTCTCAGCATTCCCAAAGATGACTAGCACCCCAATCAACAGGAAGCATTCTAGAGAACTATGCTCACATTCCCCAAAAATGGATTATAGATGTTTGTCTATTCTGTAGGTCTTTGAAATAGTTAAAGATTGCCTATCTATCTGAAATATATCTCTATATGACTGTGAAAACTGAACTAACATAACTTTGCTACTTTAGATGAAAATTAACCTGTATTTCTTAGTTTTATATATATATTATATTTTTAATGAGCTGTATAAACACAATAACCTAAACAAAAGTAGAAATATGCATACAGTATAACGAAATTAACTTTAAATTTGTATCAATAAACAAAAATCCATATCAATGTAAAATATTTAAGACTAATAGTTGTTTTTCAGATTATAGTAGATACAAAAATCTACCCTTTTACCCTATCATTTCTATATCCTATCCCCCATTTTTTCTTTAGAAAGAGATCTTTGAATCTAATTCTTTTGATTAATTTTTTTTAACATGACCAATAATAATTTTCAACCAGTCCCCCTAAACAAAGACAAACATCTGTAATCTGCTGTAGATATCGCTATATGTAAATAAACTCTGATTGGCCAATAGCCAGACAGGAAGTATAGGCGGGACTAACAGAGAAGAGAATTGAGGGAACAGGAAGGGAGGAGAGAGACTGGCTGGAGCCGCTGCCAGGACAAGGAAGATGTAAGGTACCAGTAAGCCATGAGCCATGAGGCAAAGTAAAGATTAATAGAAATGGGCTAAATATAAGAGTAAGAGCTAGACAATGACAGGCCTAAGCTAATGGCCAAGCAGTTTAAATAATGTAAGAGTTTGTATGTTTATTTTATAAGTGGGCTCTGGGACTGGCGGGACTTGGTGGCGGGAGTTGGAGAGAATTTCTCCAGCTACAAATGGCGCCCAACGGCTCGTGTTTCCACCTTAAACCTGAGAATATTTAATAACCAATTCTAAACAGAGCCAAAACCAGGTTCCTGCTTCATGTCTCATATGGGCGGCTAGATGCCGCAAAATGCGGGTTTGAACTACTGGCGGGTTCCTGGCGTTTGTATGTTTATTTTATAAGTGGGCTCTGGGACTGGCGGGACTTGGTGGCGGGAGTTGGAGAGAATTTCTCCAGCTACAGTAATCCATTTTGGGGGAATGTGAGAATAGTTCTCTAGAACGCTTCCTGTTGATTGGGGTGATAGTCATTTTTGGGAATGCTGAGAACATTTAGAATTATGGTCAAGTTCTGACTGGAGTTTTCTGTGAGGCTGAATCATCTCAGCCAGCATCCTTGGAGCTATTCTGGATGCAGAATTTTGAGGAGACTGTAACAGAGGCATTTTAGATATTGGATCACCTACACCATTCATTTCCATTTTTTTCTGGTTTCTTTGCTCTGAAAATACATAAACTTTTAAAGGTCTATATATATCTGCATTAATACAAGTATAGACTTTACATTGTGTATAAGTCAGCCAAAGATGATTTTTTGTTTTATATTTGTGCAGGAAAAATATGCATCACATGTCTTGAAGTTTTTCTAGGTTTATTTTTTTATGTTTGTAGCCAGGATTTTCAGTGGGTCTTCCTTGATCAAACCTGGTCATCTTTAACTTTGAATGAATCCACAACCTTTTATTTTCTGTGGAAATATAAGCATAATAACCTCTCTCCCAAAGCAGCTTATCTTATGACTTATATTTTGAAGTTAAGACATTTTTTAAATATATAGATTGGTTTAATTTAGCAGCTTTCATAGTCCAATGTGTCTTAGCAACTATTTCTCCTTCCTTGGCAGTCAAAAAATTCAAGGACAGCACAATAACATATAGAATCCAGATTCTGCGTATTTTCCATCTTTATATGGATTTTTTCTTTTATATTAGTTCACTCCCCTTTTAAGGACTTTATTTTATTATTTTAAAACCATAATTTTTAATTTATAACTGTATGTGCTCTTTCTTTCCTCTCTCATAAGCCTATGTATAATTTTAACACACTGTAACCCATTTAGAGTTTTTTTTGTTGTTGTTGTTTTGTTTTTTTATCTGAACCTTCTTTACAACATATCTCTCTTTATTTGACCACAAGAGCCAAATTTTAAACTGCTAAGTGGCTTGGCTAGGACCAAAGCCTCTGTTTTGGTGGCTGTCTCCAGTCCACTTAGCTTCCCAAGTGCTTATCTTCATGGCAGAGGTACCAATGAGAGTCAAGCTTACAGGCCCAACTCTGGGAAGCTGTTGGATCCATGCTGCCACCAAGTAGCAAACAGCCCACCATCCACAAACCCCATTCAAGTGTTCATAGCAGGACTTCCCAAAAGAATTGTCCATGCCACCAACACAAACCAGGAAACCATTTTTTAAAGGAGCTGTGCCTCTTCTTGCCACTAGCAAATAGAGTCTACCAGAAAGAAAAGACAGTTACTGAGAAAATTCACTTGACTCTGTTTTTGTGTATTTAGAATCCTTTTTAAAAATGTTTTAGGTCTTATGTGGAAATTCTTGCCCCATGTTGGGCTGCCATAGGTAGTTGGAACTCTTCCTGTCCTGACTGCCTGCCCCCATGCCAGCAGATGCTTCCAAATTACCACACAGAGACTTAATATTATTCATAAATGCTCAGCCAATAGCTCAGGCTTATTGTTAACCAGCTCTTACATTTTAAGCTAACACATATTCCTTATTTATGCTCTGCCATGTGGCAGTACCTTTATTATCATGGCACTTTCATCTCCTGCTCCCTCTGCATCAGGCTGGCAACTCCTTTGACTCTGATCTTCTTCATCCCATCATTCTCAGTTAGCCTTTCCCACCCAACTTTATCCTGTTCAGCTATTGGCCAATCAGCTTGTTTATTAAACTGATTATAGTGACATATATTCACATAGTGTACAGAAGGATTATTCCACAGCAATTTGGCTTATTTCTTCTTTAATATTCCAATCTTCAGTGAGAATTTAGTTTTACTAATATTGTATGTACCTTTTTCATAGTTACTTGAGTCCTTGGTCAGTTGTTTAATTGATATAACTAAGAACTCTCTTTTAAATTTGTCCCTTAACTAAGTTTCTCTGCCTTAAAAATGAAGCCATTTAGTGAGAGGAAACACTTCCTCTCCCAATCAGTTCTAATCAGGCTGGCTTTCTTGAGATAACTGAAGGTGTAATTGGCTATACTTTATATTATTTCTCTCTTCTCCTCTCCTCTATTCCCCATACCTCTCTGTCCTTGAAACTTATACTTAAGAGAAACATTTCCAACTTTATTTCCTTCTGGTTTCAATATTACCTAAAAATGATGTTTGATTACTACCAGCTACCTATTGAAATATTTCAATTGACCTTACTCAAGCCTATATGGTAAGTCTAACATCCACCCTAGACTGTTCCTAATTTACAAAATGTGACTATTTTATTCCACTCCAAATGACTATGTGTTTATAGCTAACACTGATTAATTACTGCATGCCAGGCACTATATTGAGCACTTTGACAGACATTAATCTATTTGATCCTTACATAGTCCTATTAAGTAGATGTTGTTGTTCTCATTTTATAGATTAGAAAACACAAAGGTTAACTAGCTTGCTTCAGTTTAATTATCTAATAAGTGTGGGACAGGAGCCCATGAGTCTGGCTTCCAAAAATAAAGTCTTTTCTCCCCATTCCTAGTTCTAATGAAGTATCTAAATACCATAACAAGACATGTTCAACTTCTTCCATAAGAACAATAAATGGAAACTTTACAGCCCCATTAAATGTCAAGTCACCTTCATGGCTTAATGTATGTATTTAAATATAAGCAAGCCACTATCCCATTTTCTCATTTTCTGTTAAGTCTTACTCAGGGAGCCTCAGATTGGAGTCTGCCATGCTCACTCAGAAGTTGTAGCTATCATGTTCCTACACATTTCTCAAAGTACTTTACTTCCCTTCCAAGACTTTTGTATTCTCTTAACTTACCAAAATTAAAGTCCTAAGAATCCCCAGCATGACCATTATAAACTTTCCAAATATCAAATTCCAAATCAAAGTAACAACATAGTAGCTATTTACTTTAATTTTTTAATAATTGCTCAGTATTCTCTGAAATATTTTGATGTACTATTTTCTTGAACAACATAGCACTTCTGTTAAAAAATTATCACAACTTCCAATGTATTCATAATTTGTAGGCCACTTGTTATTAGAAAACACTCAAAAAGATCAATAGGAAAACTCCTTTTGCAGGAGGAAAGTGGTTCTCTATACCTATGGTTTGAGGATACAAAGAGCAGAAGTGGTGGAGAGAGGAATAACAAAACTTACCAGAATGCATAATTATGAAGGGAAGTTGTACTTTGAAAAACAATTGACCCTGTTTAAAATGTCCCTGAAAATATCATTCTTTTTCGTTTTCTACTGATATTATTATTACTATTATTATTATTATTTATTAATTTTATATTCTGACCCACAGTTTCCCCTCCCTTCTTTCCTCCCAGCACCTCCCCTCACCTCCCTTCTGTGCTCCTAATATCTAATCCTCCTCCATTTATATTCAGAAAAGGGCAGGCCTTCTATGGATATTAATAAAATATGACATACCAAGTTGTAGTAAGACTAGGCACCTCCCCTCATATTAAAGCTGGACAAAGCAACCCAGTATGAGGAATAGGGTCCCAAAAGCTGGCAAAAGAGTCAGAGACAGCCCCTGCTCCCACTGTTAGAAGTCATATAACATAACCAAGCCAAACAACTGTATTATCAGAGGGCCTAGGTCAGTACCACGCAGGCTCCCAGGTCTTCAGCTCAGTCTCTGTGAGCCCCTATGGGTACAGGTAAGTTGGTTCTGTGGGTTTTCTTGTGATGTCTTTGATTCTTCTGGCTCCTACAATCCTCCCATACTTTGGCGGGAGTTCCTGAGCTCAGCCTAATGTTTGACTGTGTGTAGCTAGAGTTTTCCTGCCTGGCCCATGGTCAGGGCAAATCTCTCTCACCTGCCAGTCCCACAGCCGCTCAGACCCGACCAAGTAAACACAGAGACTTATATTGGTTACAAACTGTATGGCCGTGGCAGGCTTCTTGCTAATTGTTCTTACAGCTTAAGTTAATCCATTTCTATAAACCTATACCTTGCCAAGTAGCTTGTGGCTTGTAAACACAGAGACTTATATTGGTTACAAACTGTATGGCCGTGGCAGGCTTCTTGCTAATTGTTCTTACAGCTTAAGTTAATCCATTTCTATAAACCTATACCTTGCCAAGTAGCTTGTGGCTTACTGGCATCTTCACATGCTGTTTCTCATCGTGGTGGCTGGCAGTGTCTCTCTGACTCAGCCTTCCACTTCTCAGCTTTATTTTCCTCCTTGTCCCGCCTACACTTCCTGCCTAGCCAATGGCCAATCAGTGTTTTATTTATTGACTAATTAGCAACACATTTGCCATACAGAACATCCCACAGCAACTGTGGGTCTGCATCTGCTCCTATCAGTTGCTGCGTGAAGCCTCTCTGATGACAAGTGGGCCAGGCACCAATCTATGAGGATAGCAAAATATCATTAGGAATCATTTTGTTGACATTTTGGTTGTTTGTTTTTACCAGTCATGTTTGGTTCTATCCTAGATCTCTGAGATATCCAGACTCTGGGTCTTGGTTCTTCAGTGTCAAGGATAGGCTCCAACTCATAGCATGGGTCTTAGGCTAGACTAGTCATTTGTTGGCCACTCCCATGACTTCTGTGTCACCTTTAACCCAGCATATCTTATAGGTAGGACAAATCGTAGTTGAAGGTTATGTGGCTTGGTTGGTATCCCAATTCCTACACTGGAAATCTTTCCTGGTTACAGGAGATGGCCAGTTAAGGATATATGGTCCTTAATGCTAGGAGTCTTAGGGTCACTGTAAGTAAACTGCAAAAACTCTGGGTTTGGTGCCCCAGGTTTCAGCACCAAAATGTTAGTAAATTGATGGCTGAAACTGCAAGGAGACAGTTCAGCCCTAGAGGGCCAGGTATCCCAGACACCTTGAGCTTTTTAGAACAAGAGCTTTGCCTTGAAGGTGTCCCGGACACCTGAAGCTGTTTAGCACAGCTGTGATGGCTGGGACTGCAAAGAAACAGCCCAACTTTGGAAAGGAAAAATTTCTGACTTCTCAGGAGAGTAAGGCCTGGAATTGCTTCAGCAAGGAAGGGTATCCTGACTCTTGGGGAAAGTGATGGGGGATGGTCTTCCTGCAGGACACAGCAATCCTGCTCCTCTCCTGTAGAGCCACAATCTCTGGCTCAGTGGTACCAGCTCTCTCTTGCTCAGTCCACTATGGGACGTCCCAGCAAGGTTCTTCTGTTCAGCTCCCCCTTACTCAGTCCACTATGGAATGTCCCAGCAAGGTTCTTCTGTTCACCAGTCAATGAAGGTCTTCACCCAAAACTCTTTTGAGAAAGAGGTTTATTTGTGAAGGAGGAGTCCAGGAGAGTAGCTGCCTCTACCAGGGTGGAGAGAACAGCTCACAACTGACCGGGCAGGGCGGTTTATATAGGATGTCTAGGGGGCAGAGTCAACTGTGATTGGTTATTTTATTTTCTGCCCAGGGATTGGCCAGTTTTGTGAGCAAGGTCAGAGATGGCCCTGATTTCAGGGCCAAACTGTGTTTCTTTCACTGGCCTTTCTTGGCTTTTTGACAATACCTCTAAGGCCAGGGCACATTTCTTTCACTGATTCTGATTCTAGGGGCCAAGAGTGTTATTTTGGTACTAGTTTCAGAGTCAGGGCATATTTCCTGGGTTCTGGGTTTGGGGATAAAGTGCTCATTTCTCTGGCTCAGGTCCCAAATACAGGCTGTGTTTCTTTCCCTGGTCCTGTGCCCTAGGGCCAGGATTCTGTTGTCCTGCTCTGTGATTGGTTGATTTCATAAGTCAGTTGGACAGGGGCAAAGATAGTTCTGACCTGAGCTAAACTGTGTTTCTTTTACTGGCCTTACTTAGCTTTTTGACACTACCTCTAAGGCCAGGGCACATTTCATTCACTGACTATGATTCTAGGGGCCAAGAGTGTTTCTTTGGTACTACTGGTTTCAGAGTCAGGGCATGTTTCCTTGGTTCATTTCTCTGGCCCAGATCCCAAACACAAGCTGTGTTTCTTTCCCTGGTCCTGGGCCCTAGGGCCAGGGTTCTGCTGTCCTGCTCTGTGATTGGTTGATTTCACAAGTCAGTTGGACAGGGGCAGAGATGGCTCTGATCTGAGCTAAACTGTGTTTCTCTCACTGGCTTTATCTGAGCCATCCTTCCCTAATTCTGGGCTCCAGGGTTAGGGTGGGTTTCTCTAGCCAGCCCCTTTTCCCTATAGTCACCCTTGTAGATCCTTGGGAGTTTCCACTGCATTATGTTTCTACCTTACTACAAAATGCCAACCTTTTGCAGTCATCTCTTTCAGTACTCTACCCCCGCATGCCCCCACCAACCTGATCCCTCCTATTCTCATCCCTATAAGCTCTCATACCACCCACAAAATCTATTCTATTTCCTATCCCAGGAAGATTCATGTATCCACTTTGAGCCCTTCTTGTTATTTTGCTTCTCTGGGAATAGTAGCATGATTATACTTAACTTTACAACTAATATCCACTTATGAGTGAGTACATATTATATTTTCTTTTTGGATCTGGGTTACCTCACTCAGGATAATGTTTTCTAGTTGCATTCATTTACCTACACATTTCCTGACATTGTTTTAAAGAGCAGAGTAATACTCTATTATACAAATGTCCCACATTTTCTTTATCCATTGTTCAGTTAAGGGAACATCTAAGTTGTTCCCATTTTCTGACTATTATGAATAAAGCTTCTATGTACATAGTTGACCAAGTGTCCTTGTGGTATGATTGAGCATGCTTTGGGTATATACCCAAGAGTGGTATTGCTAGATCTTGAGGTAAATTGATTCCCAGTTTTCTGAGAAAGCTATATATATTTATTTCCAAAGTGGCTGCACAAGTTTGCTCTCCCACCATCAATGGAGGAATGTTCCCCTTGCTTTACATCCTCTACAACATGATCTGTCACTTGTGTTTATGATCTTAGCCATTCTGACAGGTATAAGATGGAATCTCAGAGTCATTTTGACTTTCATTTCCTTGATAGCTAATGGTGTTGGATATTTCTTAGTGTTTCTAGACCATTTAGGATTCCTTTATTGAGAATTCTCTATTTAGATCTGTAACCCATTTTTAATTAAATTATTTGGTTTGTTGATGTCTAATTTCTTGAGTTCTTTATATATATTGAGTATCGGGCCTCTGTCAAATGTGGGGTTGGTGAAGATCTTTTCCCATTCTGTAGGCTATCATTTTATCCTATTGGTGGTATCCTGTGCCTTACAGACACCTTTTAGTTTCTTGAAGTTCCATTTATTAATTGTCACTCTTAGTGCCTACACTATTGGTGTTCTGTTCAGGAAGTGGTCTCTTGTGCCAATGTGTTCAGATGTACTTCCCACTTTCTTTTCTATCAGGTCCAGTACATCTTACTTTATGTTGAAGCCTTTAACCCACTTGGACTGTTTTGTGCAGGGTGATTGATATGGCTCTACTTGCATTCTTCTGCATGCTGACATCCAGTTATGCCAACACCATTTGTTAAGAATGCAGCCGGGCGGTGGTGGTGCACGCCATTAATCCCAGCACTTGGGAGGCAGAGGCAGGCAGATCTCTGTGAGTTTGAGGCCAGCCTGGTCTACAAAGCGAGTTCCAGAAAAGGTGCAAAGCCACACAGAGAAACCTTGTCTCGAAAACAAAACAAACAAACAAAAAAGAATGCTTTCTTTTTCTATTGTATAATTTTGGCTCCTTTGCCAAAAATCAGTTTGGATTTTGGGATTTATGTCTGCATCTTTGATAAAATTCAATTGACCCATCTGTCTGTTTTTATGCCAATACCATGTAGTTTTTATTACTATGGTTCTGTAGTAGAGCTTCAAATCAGGGATGTTGACACCTCCAGAAGTTCTTTTTTGTACAAGTTTGTTTTAGCTATCCTGTTTTGTTGTTTTCCCATATGAAACTGAATATTGTTCTTTTAAGGTCTATAAATAATTGTGTTGGGGTTTTGATGGTGATTGCCTTGAATCTGCAGATTGTTTTTGGTAAAATAGCATTTTTACTATGTTAATCCTATCAATCTATGAGCATGGAAAGTTTTTCTACTTCCCAATATCTTCTTCAATTTATTTCTTCAAAGACTTGAAGTTTTTGTCATACAGGTCTTCCCTTTCTTTGTTAGAGTTACATCAAGATATTATATATTATTTCTGGCTATTGTGAAGGTTGTTGTTTCCCTGATTTCTCTCTCAGCCCATTTATAGTTTGTATATAGGAGGGCTACTGGTTTTGTTTTGTTTTGAGTTAATCTTGTATCCAGCAACTTCACTCAAGGTGTTTAACAACTGTATGAGTTCCTTGATAGAATTTTGGGGGATGCTTATGTATACTATCATGTATCATCTGCAAATAGCTATACTTTTTCTTCCTTTCCAATGTGTATTCCCTTGATTTATTTTAGTTGTTTTATTGCCCTAACTTTAATTTCAAGTATTGAATTGAATTCATATGAATAGAATGGACAGCCTTGTCTTGTTTCAGATTTTAGTGGAATTGCTTTAAGTTTCTCTCCATTTGATTTGATGTTGGCTATTGGCTTGCAGTACATTGCTTTTATTATGCTTAGGTGTGTCCCCTGTATCACTGATCTCTCAAAGACTTTAATCATGAAGGGGTGTTGGATTTTGTCACAGGCTTTTTCAGGATCTAATGAGATGATCATGTGTCTTTTAATCTTTTAATTTGTTTATATGGTTGATTATATTGACAGTTTTTCATATATTGAACCATCTCTTCATCTCTAGAATGAAGCCTATTTGAACATGGTGGATTATCTTTTTGATGTCTTGCATTAAGTGTGTGTAGCACAAATTCTAATTGGTCTTAATAATAAAATTAATTAATAAAGGTCTTAATTAATAAAATCTGGAGTCCGATATCAGGGTGAATCTGATATCTGAAAGCTGAAAGATCAGAGAAGCAGAAGAATCAGCCACTAGAAAGACTTCTTACCTCTCAGAATCCACAGATTGAAAGAGCTGAGCTCCTATCTCCACCCTGCCTTATCATTTTCTCTCTCCCCTCAGCCATATCATTTTCTGTTTAGTCCTCCCAAGTACTGGGATCAAAGGCATGAGATCCCAAGTGCTGGGATTAAAGGTGTGTGCCACCACTGCCTGACCTCTAGTGGCTAGCTCTGTACTCTGATATTGAGGTAAGCTTTATTTATTAGAGCACAAACAAAATATCACCACATTTCCCCTTTTTTGTCTAAAATAAAAGTTATAACTACCATAAGAAAAAACATATACAATAAGTACAACAACTATATATAATATATACAGGCAATAAATACATCAACAATGTCTAATTCATTAACAATTGACAAATTCAGAGAAAATACTGGATCTTTATCCTATCTTGGTGAGTACAAAAAGTTGTACGTAATTCACTTTCTATTCTAACTTGCATTACCAAAACTATATTTTTATGTCTCTCAACCTTATATACTTTACACCTCTTTAGTGAATTTTTTTTCTGAATCTTATAACAAGAAAAACTATAACTATAACTATAACTATAACTATAAAGTCTTCAACTCCATCAGAGACCCAAGGAGGAAATAATATTACCTGAGTAAGCAGGAAGTGCAAGCAAGTGACTTAAAAAAAACAATTGAGAAATGACAGAAACAGCTGGCTTCATGGACAGTCATCCAAGGCTCCTTTGCAATGTGGGAGCATCTATTTTTGGCCTACAGGCCTAGAATATCTGACAGCCTCATCTGTGAAGAAGGATTTTTCTGTAGGGCTGTCCTACCTTGTCTTTGCAATGTTTGGCAGTCCTTTCTTTTGTTTCCTGCTTGTCCCATTTGCACGGCATACTGTCAGCAGTTGAGGCAAGGCCATTTTCTTGCCCAGTGGCTAACTTTTGCCACAAAGAATGAAACAAATGCTGCAAATAAATGCAAAGCATTTTTTTAGTCTTAAAGTTAGTTTAGATTTGAATGGTAAGTCACACTGGTTGATGAATTATCACCTCTTCTAATCAAGAGGTCTCTTTTGTTCTGTTTTTTCCTGAAATTTTTATTTTCTAAATTTTATCTTCTAAGGCTCATCTATCATCCAGAGAAGTATGTTTTTTTTTTTTACAATAGGCATTAGGTCATTTAATTGCTTTTGGAAGGAGTTTCCTCCACAATGACAGGAAATGACAGAACCAAATTTGACATGGGGGCCTTTGAGAAGTCCCTCAAGGCATTTCCTGATGGCAGAAGGTTACCTTGACTGTCCTTTGTTGATCTACATTTATTAATCCAATGTCTGCCTTTGCCACACCTTCTGCATACTCCAGAAGGGAGGAGCATTCTGTTGAAACATTCTTTCTAGGAATGCCCTGTTTACAAACCTTTTTTAGTTGACCTTGTTTACCACAATTGAAACACTTGACATTTTGATTTTTCTTCAAACCCCTGGAAATCACTTCCTTTATTCAAGTATCATCATGGTTATGAGATTCAATATTGACTGTATTTTGGATTCACTCTTCTAAGGGTGCTGGTTTTGCCTTTGACAGCCTAATTACCCTTTTTTATTGTGTATTAGCATTTTCAAAAGCCAGAGATTCAATTATTATTTGTCTAGCTTCTGCATTTGGTATCATTCCACTTACTGCTGAAGTCAATCTTTATAGGAAATCAGTGAAGGTTTCTTTTGGGCCCTGTATTACTTTAGGACTTGATTTAATTTTCTTTCTTCCTTCTTCAGTTCTGTCCCAAGCATTCAAGGATGCTGCATAGCATAAGGTCAGGGTGTGGTCATCATATAAAGATTTTATTTCTTTCTACATTAGCATAATCTCTTTCTCCAAGAAGTTGCTCTTGGGAGATTCTCATACCTCTAGCCTTACTTAGTTGTTCAATGATCTTAGCCTCATCTTTCCACCAGGTTGTCCATTGTAACTGAGGACCAGCTCGAAGACTGCTACAACCAAGTCTATCCAGTCCTAAGGGATAATTCTATTACAAGTAGACTACAAGGTTAACATCTACTTCACAAAAGGTGAGTGCATGTCATATGATACTATCACTTCCTTGAATCTCCTCAAATCTAACATTTACACGGGAGTCCATTCAACTCTTACACAGCCTTGGGGATAGCTAACATTTGGCAGTTCCTGTAAGGTTACTGGATAAATTAAGCTTGGCTGTTTGAAAACCTTAGGCTGTTCCTCTCTAACCTTATAATGCAATGCTGAGATTGGATCTCCTTTAGATTCATTTGTCTGGGTCTGAATATCTCTATGATCTGTTTTAATACATTTTTCTAAAAATTTTATCTTGGTACTCATACTTTTTAAATGATCAAACAAACAATATTTATAAATGACATTATGTAAATCCCTTCTAAATTAATTATCCTCTTATCTAATTGTTCCATTTTCAAATCATGCACCATGTAATCATGCAACTCTCTCTATTGTAATAGTGTTTCCCATTTTTTTAATGTTTGAAAAAACTCTCTCCTTTTTTTAAAAAAACTAATTCCTTCCTTTAAGAATTCCCAATTGTCTCACCAAATCTGCCAATGATGACTATTCAGATGTGAGGCTGACTGCTTCTGTGTAGAACAGTAGAGGCCTGAGCAAGTTTTCAAGCCAGTTACCTAGTGTGTCCAGGGAAAGCCCTCAACCCACCAGGAGCAAAGAAGCCAAAGAGCCAGCCATCTGCATGGAGAAGTGTTCAAAAACAGCTAACTCCTGTGGTGTTTGGATCCCCAAAGCCTGTGTGTGGAGTTTGTTGCAGAAAGGCTGTGACAGAAAAATCCCAACTCGCACAGAGGCTTAAGAAAAACCTTAGGTGGTGGGGTTGTGACTCTGGTTCCATGTAGCTCTGGCCTGTGCCAATGGCTGCAAAGTCACAGGCAAGTGACTTTTTGTGTATTTATGCCTTAAAAGTGGGATGCCAGATGTAGCACAAATTCTAATTGGTCTTAATAATAAATATCTGGAATCAGATATCAGAGTGAGAGCTGAAAGACCAGAGAAGTAGAACAGCCAGCCACTGGAAAGACTTCTTACCTCTTGGAATCCTCAGACTGAAAGGGCCCAGCTCCTGTCTCCACCCTGCCTTATCACTTCCTCTCTCTGCCCAGCCATATCACTTCCTGTTTAGTCCTCCCAAGCGCTGGGATTAAAGGCATGTGCCTCACAAGTACTGGGATTAAAGGCATGAGATCCCAAGTGCTGGGATTAAAGGTGTGTGTCACCACTGCCTGATCTTTAGTGGCTAGCTGTGCACTCTGATATCCAGGCAAGCTTAATTGATTAGAACACAAACAAAATATCACCACAAGTGTGTGAGTATTTGAGTAATTTTGCATGAGTGTTCATGAAGGATATTGGTCTGTAATTATTTTTCTTTGTTGAGCCTTTATATGGCTTGGGTACCAGGGTGATGATGGACTCATAAAATGAATTTGGCAATGTTGCTTCTGTTTCTATTTTGTAGAATAGTTTGTGGAGTATTGGTATTAGGTCTTCTTTGAAAATCTGGTAGAATTCTGTGCTAAAGCCATCTGGCCTTAGGCTTTTTTTGGTTGGGAGACTTTTAGTAACTGCTTCTGTATCCTTAGGGGTTATTGGTCTATTTAAATCTAGTTAAATCTTGATTTAACTTTGGTAAATGGTTTGTATCAAGAAATTTGTCCATTTCTTTTAGATTTTTCAATTCAGTTGAGTACAGATTTTTGAAGTAGCACCTCATGATTCTTTGGATTTCCTTGGTGTCTGTTGTTGTGACACAACTTTCGTTTCTGATTTTGTTAATTTAGATATTCTCTCTCTGCCTTTTAGTTAGTTTGGGTAAGAGTTTGTCTATCTTGTTGATTTTCTCAAAGAACCAACCCTTTGTTCCACTGATTCTTCATATTGTTTCTAGTTTATTGATTTTAGCCCTGAGTTTATTTTCTGCCATCTTTTCTCTTGGGTGCATTTGCTTCTTTTTGCTCTAGATCTTTCAAATGTGCTGTTAAGTTGTTAGTATGAGATCTCTCCAAATTCTTTATGAAGGCACTTGGTGCTATGAACGTTTTTCTTAGCACAGCTTTCATAGTATTCCATAAGTTTAAGTATGTTGTGCATTAATTTTTGCTGAATTCTAGGAAGTCTTTAATTTTCTTTTTTTTTCTGCTTTGACCTAATGGTCATTCAGTAGAGAGTTGTTCTGTTTCCATGAGTTTGTAGGCTTTCTGTTGTTTTTTGTCATTGTTGAAATCCAGCTTTGATCAATGGTGGTGAAAATATCATTCTTAACACTATATTTGAGAATTAAAGATCAGTTAGAAAGAGTAATAATCAGGTAAACTAGAGAGAGATGGGAGAGCTTCAAAGGTCAAAATTTTATAGGCTTTCAGAGATTTCATGTCAGTTCTTGAGAGGTTGCTACAAATAAATTTAAAACACTCAGAAAACATATGTTCAAAGATGATAAAATTAAGGAATTCATATTTCCTAGGTATGTATTAAGACTACAACTAATATCTAAGAAAATAAGTTTGGCCCTCAAATAATGATATCCATAATAGTTCTTTTATGTAAATAGAAACTGGGAAATTTTTAAAGTTGACTCTTTTATCTCTACAGCTTCCTTTTTATCTCATTCTATAACATACTTATATGAGATACTTGGTTATGATAAAATAAAATGGATTTTAGAAGTTACATTATGTCATTAAAAAATCATAGGCCAAATCAGCAATATCAAAATCTCTCATAAGAATACATAGTGGCTTTCAGACTGGTAGTACATGATTGTAATTTAAAAGTTAAGCAATTTGTCATCAAAAGAAGATGTGGTCATAACTAATACACAGAAGACAAAGCGTCATTGTCAGAAACCCAGACAGTAGTAATGAGCATAGGCAACTGTTACAGCATTAAGTAAGGGGCAGTGAAAGGAAAGTATGTGGTGTAAAGGTCAGACCTATGATTCTTAAGGTTTCAAGCTTAAATTTAAAACTTGGTTTAGCAAATATGATGTGTGATACACTAAGTTAGTCACTGAAAAATTCAATTTTGTTTATCACTAAAACCAAATTTATAGTGATTGGTGAGATGGCTCAGTCAGTAAAGTGATTGCTGTGTAAACAGAAGGACCTGAGTCAGTCCCCAGTATCCATGGGAAAACACCTGACTTCAGGGCTTCCATCTCTGAATATAGTGCTGATATCCTGAGACACGTGGAAGTCTGATGCTCTTTGGTCAGTCAATTTGGCCAGTTGATAAGGTTCAGGGTGAGTGAGAAACCTGTATCAGAAACTACAGTAAAGAGAGATAGAGAAAGTGATCCAATATCAATCTCTGGCCTACAGACTGACAGACACACATATACAAATCCATGCACCTAAACACAAATACACAAATACAAGCACACAAACACAAATACACATAATGCACACAAATACACACACAAACACAATACACATGCACCCCCCACACAGTCTTTCAATATTTACTAGAGTTTTACTAAATTAAACAACAAAGTATGTAAAATACTGTCCATAATACCATATATAAAAATAGACATTTGGGGTTGGGGATTTAGCTCAGTGGTAGAGCGCTTGCCTAGCAAGTGCAAGGCCCTGGGTTCGGTCCTCAGCTCTGGAAAAAAAAATAGACACTTGATAAAAATGATGAAAATTTTAAGGTAGCCACAAACCTTCTCACCATTCATAAACACTCTTTATCACCTTACTTTAAAATTTCCAGGAATCAGTAAATATGATGGGACATCATTCCTTGTTTCTGATTTCTATATTTTTTCTACAAGGATTAACTGGGATATTTTGCTCAGTAGGCCCGGCGAAATCAAGTGGGTTCTTTAAAATTAGATGTATCCTCTTGCTGGCTTCAAAACTTAAGTGAGTTGCCATTTCACGAGTATGAGAAAGGGTCATGGGCAAGGACTTCAGGGTGAGTTTAACATACTGGGAGAGGTCCCCAGATGAGGCCCAGAAAGACAATAAGGACCTCATTCAGCTGTATGTAAATGATTCCTTCCAAGAATCAGTCATTTTAGCAAAGGACCTCAAACCATAGATGTTGTCCTGATAATGGCACAGTAATGTCATTCTGTTGAGGCCCTGAGCAGAGAAGTAAAGTGAGCCAAACTTGGGTCTCTAATATGTGGGAACCATCAATAAAAAATGAGTGCTTTCAAAACCTATTCTTATGATAGGTATAACTATGAAGGAAATGATATAAATAATTGTTATCATTGTGACAGTGCCACTATTACTACAATTTAAATCATGTCACTTCATTCCTCCTTCTTAGTCTAGGATTATTGCAGATGAAGTTAACATCCCACGTAAATTTTTCCAGAAGCAAAGTGTACTGGTCAAGCCATTGTAATTATTGACTTTATTTGGGATTTCATTGTAAATTAAGTCATTATAATACTTGAGATGGCACAGACTCTGGAAGCAAGAATTACTGAACTAAAATTCACTTCTTTTTTCTGAATTTTTTTCACCCTAGTTAATTCAATTTTCAGGCCAAGAGTGAGGAATTATCTCCAGGACCCTCATGGCTGAAGGAAAGAACTGATTCCTATAAGTTGTCTTCAGGTTTCCAGACACGTGTTATTGAACACATGCACCCATATACCTGTGAAGACACAAACACATAGTTATGTGTGTGATAGACAACAATGCTATACAAATATTTCATCACTGTTTTGAAATTTCTTGTAAGAGTTTCTACTCAATGACATACAATTGAGTTCACTCTATTTTAGACAGAAGCAATAAAAAGAAGTAAACTGGTGCTCCACTCTGTCTCTTCCCTAGCCAAGTTATCAAAAAGGAAATCATATAGTCCAGTTGATGTAGGTATAAGATGGTAATGCCATTATTGGGGTAGCTCCTGCAGTAACTCACAAGGCACTATCCCACATTCAGCTCATACTGAATGTCGATAATGAATAAAGAAATAAACTTTTGTCACATTAAGATTCCAAAGGTAACATTTTACTGCATCATAACCAAACATATCCTAATATAGGATAAATTAATAGAAATGGACATTAGAGTCACTCATTTCAAGGATAGGCAACAGCAATTATACCAGCAAGTGATGCCTGGAAATAATGAGAAAACACAAGCTCCAGCTACAATTCTGTAGAAATGAAAAACAGTAGCCAATGCTATTTTTCTCATGATCTTAAATTCAATTTCCTAAATGTTCCACTATCTAGTATGATATAAACATTGTCCAAAGTAGATATTATATATAATTTTAAGTTAGCATGTCTATTTCTGGGTTTTCTTTGAAGTATTCTTGGGACTTTACGAGTTAGACATGAATTGAACTCTACAGGGATTGTTCATATGATTTTCATCATTGACAATTTCAAGAAAGGAATTGTATTAGTAGATGTCATATTCTGAAATCAATTATAGTTTCCTGTATATCTACTTGGTCTTGATATAGAGCTTCATGTGAATTACATATATTTATGATTTGTGTTCATATGTTCATAAATGATGTGAACTTAAGAATTTATTTTACTTCATCAAGATTAAGCTTTGTACATGTGAAGACTTGAGGTGCTCAGCTTTATCAATTGTTATGATTTGTTACACATTACAGTGTGAGCACTGTATATATTTTGAAACTCCCAACAATTATTTATCTAGTCAGCTTGATCCAGAAGTATGATAGAAATAACTATTTTTATAATGTTTTCCATTTTTCTCATTTTGTTCTAATGATCTGAGTTTACAATATTTCCCATGTCCTTGATATTGTTCACCAATGCATATATATATATATATATATATATATAATTAAATATGTACCATTGGAATAATTAGAAGAAAAGATAAATATGTTTCTTGTATTCAGTGTTTGAACATATGTTTGGGAACAGCTGGGATGTAGACAGAAATAGCTAAGATGAAAAGTAATGAATGGCATACACCTCAAAAAAAGTGAGGGCTTTTGTACTGTTATAGAGGATTAGTAATTTATATGGCAGTAGTATATAGGATGGACTAGAAGAATAACTGAATGTTGGGAATGCAGCAGGGAGTTTACTTTCAAAAGTCACACAATAAATCTACCCCATGGGATGCCAAGTTGCCTCCAAGATGAGAAAACTCTAGTTTTTTTCCAGTGTCCACATGACAGAAGGACACAACCAAATGCCCAGTTGTCCCCATACATGTATTATGTCACACATGCTCATACACACTTATAAATGAGCAATAAGTAAATAAATGTAAAAGCAATTAATTGCTTTCAACTCAACAAATATCTACTGAAAAATGACTATGTCATGAGTACTGTTCTAAGTGATACTAATGAAATGGTGAACAAAAGATTGGTAATGCCATTTTTGAGCTTCTAACAGCTTATCTTCTAGTACTGAGGACAAAAGCTATACAAAAGGGGACTATGCAGCAATGCAGGATTTCATTGTGTCTGTCTGAATATGGATGGTTAAAAAGGAAGAATTTCTAGAAAATTCTATCCCTAAGTGTAAGTAGCATATAAAATAGGATGACCTTGAAAAAAAAAACTGTACTTACTCATTTCATATATGAAATGACTTTTGCAAAAGGTTTGCAAGTACCTTCCTGGGATTTTTGTGTACATGTTCATTGCAAACATTGAGCTATAATTTTCTTTTTTTTTAATTGGGATTCTGTCTGCTTTTCCTTCCAGGGCTTCATAAGAAGAATTTCGAAATGTTCCTTCTCTTTCTATTTTACATAATGAATAGAGCAGGGTTGTTATTTAATCTTTGAAATCTTAAGAATTCTGCATTGAATCCATTTGGCCCTGGGTTTTTTATTTTCACTTTGGGGATTTACTCTTTATATCATTGATTATTTGTTTGTTTGTTTGATTGATTGATTTTTTTTATTTTATTAACTTCATTCTGATTTTGATTATCTCTTGCTGTCTGCTTTTTTGGGTGGTGTTGTTCTTGTTTCTCTAAGGCTTTTAAATAGATCATTAAGTTGTTAATGTGAGGTCACTCAAACTTTTTGATATGAACATACACTGCTATAAACTTTTCCTCTAGGACTACCTTCATTGTGTCTTATAGATTTTGATATGCTTTGTTTTTATTTTTATTCAATTATGGTAATTTTTAAGTTTCTTTCTTGATTTATTCTTGACCTAATTATCATTCAGCATTGTGTTGTTTAGTTATCATGAGGTTGTATATTTCCTGGAGTTTCTATTGCTTGATATTCATCTTTATTCCATTGTGGAGTAATGGAATTTATTCCATTTCAGATAGAATGAAGATATGGTTTCAATTTTCCAATATTTGTTGAGACTTGCTTTGTGTCTTAATATGATTTATTTTGGAGAAAGTTCCATGGGATGCTTAAATAGAATAGTTTGCAAAAGAATCATGATAATCTGGAATGGTGACCTGCCCAGTATGAATATGATTAATTAATATGGTAAGTATATTAATAATAACAAATATCCATGCTTTAAGGGAGCAGGATATATTGCTGCATTTGTTACTTTAGTGTTGGTCTGACCAAAACACCTAACAGGAACAATGGATAGGATAAAAGATTTGTTTCAACTTCAGTTTCTCATGGTGTGTCAAGGCATGGCAGTGAAAGTAACTTAGTCTGTGGAAGTGGGGTTGCAAGGCTGTAGGTGTTCACACCATGACTGTTAAGTAGGCAGGCAGTGCGGTTGGATCCAGGAGTGGGTATAACCTTCAAAGGCTTAGTTCTACTTATCTACTTCCATTGTCCAGGTTTTGCTTCCTGAATTCCCCATAGCCTTCAAAATAGTAACACAGGTAGGCTCAAGAATCCCAAGCATTAGTCTGTAGAAGATATTTGAGATTCAAACCATGACAGTTATACAAATATACTTTGAGCCTCAGAGATGATATCAGAGTGGATTTGTAAAAGGCTGCTAGGATTTTCTTTATCAAAATGGGAGGAAGCCCAAAGCCAAGTCTTAGTTGATGAAAAAGGTGATGAAGATGGCCTTCATCTGTCTGAGCAGTTGTAATAAGATAGTACAGACTTAATAGCTTTCAAAGAATAAAATTTAATTTCTTATAAATTTGGAAGTGGGGAAATCAAAAATCAGCACAACAGAAAATCTAGGGAAGGCCTAATCCTCACAGATGGTGCCATCTGGATGTCCTCATATGGAAAAGGACAAAAGAAAAGAGACGACAAACACTGTGTCCTCACACTGTTGGAACTATCACAGTGGAAGAGCAAGTGTTTAAAGTAGTTAGGTCTCTGCAGCTCTTTTACAAGGTCCTTGTCTGTGCCTGTGCATGGGCCCTCTCTACTGGACACTTCAGAAAGGCCCATCTCTCAACAGCATCACGATGGAGACTGTTACAATGCACATATCCCGAGGGACATTCAAGCCAAGCAAATATTATTTAAAAACTCCAGTTTCCACAGTTGTCATCCAAACTCAGTAAAATACAAGAACTTACAGAGTTGAAACATGAAAAGAGGAAATATGAGATAAAAAGACAGTATTATAGAAATACATGAAGTAGATGTGAAGAGGAACAAGTTGGCTTATCCTGGAAGACACGTGTTTTGAAACATTTTATTCGTTCTTTGAGAATTCCATGTAAGATATTTTAGAACACAGTCCTCCTCCCACCGTTACTTTTCAAAGATCCACCATCCCCACCTCCCGCTTCCCAACCCACTTTGTGTTCGTTTATTCTTTTCCCATCAAGAACATGCTTGGTGTTTGAATATTCTTGAATGTGAGGATGAAATTTACTTCCTGGAAAAAAGTTCTATCAAAAGGTAACAATATAGCTAGGCATAGTGATATGCTACTTTTTCTCAGCACACAGGGGCTAAGGCAGGAGAATCAAAATTTAGAGACCAACTTCAACTAGTCAGTGAGCTCCTGACTCAAAAATAAAAAGAAAGAAGGGTAATGTTGAACATAAACAACGTAAGAATATAAAAATAAGTATACATGTTGCAGACTATTAGTATACTCTGCAAAGATGTGTCTCTGCCTGAGGCACCTTCTGATTGGTTTAATAAAGAGCTAAATGTCCAAAAACTAGGCAGTACACAATAGGTGAGACTTCTGGGCAGAGAGAGAGAGAAACTGGGAGAAGGAATCTAGACATGGAATTTCACCAGCAGACTCGGAGCAAATTGGATGTGCCTTACTAGTAAGAGGTAATTAAGCCACATGGCAGAACATAGATTAAAAAAAAAAATCAGTTAATTAGGTTATAAGAGCTAGTTGCTAAAAAAAACCCAAAACCCCAAAACCAAAAAACCTAAGCTAAGGTCAAGCTTTTATAACTAATAAGTCTCTGGGTCATTCATTATTATTTGTGGGCTCGTGGTCCAAAGACAGTCCAACAAGAAAGCTGGCGACACACACATGTACGATGGTACATAGTCAACAAGAGCAGGCAGGGGATGGTCTAGAAGTACTTGTATAGGGCACATCATATATATTATTAATTTTAGTAAAAATGGTTTAATACCACAAGACATATTTAAATACCTTATATAACTCTCTCCCTTTTCTTTGTCAAGGTTCTCAATTTTTGTTTGAATAAAAAGCATTCTTCTGAGTGCTTGCATTTTTATAGCAGTGTTTTTCAGGTGTTTCAATTCTCTTCATGAGCCTTTAGTTTTGTGTAGACTGCATATGACATACCAGGGTACGGCAAGCATTTCAGCATGAGCTCTAAGTCCAGAGCCCTCTTTCATGTTTTGTTCCGTGATCATCACTGTATATGAATAAAAGCAAAATGCAGTAAATATTCATAACATATCTCTCTGTGAAAAATGCCAAATGTAAATGTAACAAAATACAGCACAGATGAAAAAAAGATGTCATTTTTAACGATGGCACTCAAAGGAACACATTTAAATTCTTTGAGAATAGTAATCCCTCAGCAATGTTCGTCTCTTTTATTTTGCTGGCTTATGTTTCATATCTTAAGTTGCTTTACTTTAAAACAATTTGCCATTTTCACAGATGAGATAAAACAGATCTCAAACTTAGTTCTTAAATATTTTCAGAATTACCTTCTTTAATTGAATAATTAACACTATGATCACAAGGCTAGGTAACTTCTGTCACCACGTAAGGTTGACTTGAGTCAGTAGGTAGATTCTGAAGCAACCGTGTTTGTTGAACTCTAATCTGTTAATTGCATGTTTGGAGGTGGAGAACATGCTAAGAAAGAGATTATTGGCAGAATCACATTTACAACAGGAAAATAAAATATCTAGGAATAAATTTAACCAAAACAGTAAAAGAACTTCCTGATGAAAAGTTTGTATAACTCTAGAAAGGCATAGGAAGAGGCACAGGAAACTGGAAAGAGCTTCCACATTCATGGATGTGGGAAGAGTCAAGCCAGGCCTGAACCAAAAGCTTCTCTGAGGATTAGCTTTCGTAATGCGTGCCAAGGGAGGAAGGCTTACAAGAGTCCGACTCAGCTGCGATCCCTGGGAATCACAATGATCAGCATGGCAAGACATTCGTAAAGGTGAAGCAGTGACACATATCTTGCCTGTAACTAAGATCGCCATAAATTTTACTCAGGGTTCGCTTAACAGGTGGGAGATCATTCCTAGTGCTGAAAATCCAGCCAACCACTAGCGGCTAGTGTGGTCATAGAACTCAGTGAAAAACCTACTCCTGCTGCTTTTCTAAAACAGCACTTAAACCCACAGATACAGCTGTCACTCCATCATCAAAAAAGCTTCTCTTCAACACAGACTGGAGAACAGTACAGAAAATGCAAGCCACTGAAACTGCACAGAAAACCTGACTCCAGCTGATTTGTCCACAGCATAACCTTTACCCCTAAGGCTCAGGGAGTAGCTTAGAAGAATGAGCAGAAAGATTGTACAAGCAAGAGTACTGGGAAGTTTCTGAATGACCAATTTCTAGATATGTCAAGGAAGCTGCTGTATAATTGAAATCTCAAATATGAATGCTTATACCAGACCTGGGCAATTATAATACAATTTGACATGACAATGTGAATGTGGAAAGTGTATGGGGCCCCACCCCTACAAGAAAAATTACATGCATTTAAAAACTGTTGGGAGAGAAGAAATTAGACTTTTCTGGATATGAGCATCCTAAAGAGTTATCCAATAGTAAGTGGTCAGCCCTATAAAATACTAAAAATGCAACACTAAATAAACTCAGCTGGTTGCATATATATATATGTATATGTATATATATAAAGTATATATGTATAATTGCATATGTATGTATTATCTGTGATATATGTGTGTAACCCAATATATCTGAAAGAGAACAGGTGGCAGGCAGTGGGGCATGGCAAGGGCTAGAGGAGAAAAAAGGAGGACAGAAAATGATGCAGTTATGTTTTGTGTAGTTTTTAGCCATCATTGAGGAAATCTGACTTTGCATCAGATGGAGAGCAATACAGAAAACCACAACCAATCAAAACGCAGAGTTGTGGGACCCAGTACCAGTGAATATGTCTACAAAACACTTGTGCACCTGCAGCTCAGGGAACATTGTGGAAGAGGGGGCAGAAAAATTGTAAGAGCCTGAAAATGGAGGAGTTTGCTGCAACATTGTGTCTCCTAGTATTGTCAGAAGATGCATGCGTAAAGTAGATTAATGCCTTATTCTCCATTACCAAAGAGGCATAAGAACATAATTGGAGTCAGTGCTTCTGGACTGTGCCCCAAATCTGACAGCCTAAGGACATATTCTCAGGATAATTGCTTTTCTCACCAAAGAGAATTTCATGATTCCATTTATTCAATGACAAGTTTTTTTCTCTTAATATGTTCATAAGTAACATTTACTTTCCATTACTCCTTGTGGCCACATGCGCATTTCCTTGTGTATTTCTATTAATAGTTCCACATACCCATGCCTCCCTTAATAACTCTGGAATTATAATAAAGTGATTAGAAGTCCTTATCCCTGTGGTTGCCTCTGCTAAGTGATGTGAAAATACCCCTCCTGCTGGGATTAACCCACCAGCAGAATCCAATAATCCATCAAAACTACATCTGTGGTAATTTGACTATCCTTGCTCTTGCTGCTTTTCCTGACCATCCAATAAGATCTTTATTTTTTTCCCTCAAATCACTAAATATCTTCATGATTATTTATTTGTGGGACATCTCTTATACAGATAAAATCAGGTTGATTGGTGGTCTAGCTGTTGCCTATTGGAAGTCTCACCTGTCACTCTGAAATCTCACACCTTCTTAATTGATGTGTTGACACATGACAGGGTCATGTTACCTTAACTTGGGTATTCATTAAGTGCTCAGTTATGGAACCTAAGTATTCTGATGCACAAAGGTACAGCAATGCTCTTGCTGAGAAAAAGTGTGCCAGTAAGCCTAAGAAAGCAGGCAGCAGAATCATGAAAAGTAGTTTTGTAAAGACTGGGAGGGAATTTACAGTGTAAAATACCTAACCTGCTCAGCAGTTTTACAAATCATTCACAAATATTAAATACAAAATTGGGTTTGGGTACACTCTTTCTTTCTTTCTTTCTTTCTTTCTTTCTTTCTTTCTTTCTTTCTTTCTTTCTTTCTTTCTTTCTTTTTGGTTTTTCAAGACAAGGTTTCTCTGTGTAGCTTTGCACCTTTCCTGGAACTCACTCTATAACCCAGGCTGGCCTCGAACTCAGAGATCCACCTGCCTCTGCCTCCCATGTGCTGGGATTAAAGGCGTGCGCCACCACTGCCTGGCTACACTTTATTTTTTTAGCTCTGTGACTTCCACAAACTGGAAAGAGTGGAGGTGAGGAGAGAGAAAACTGTATTATTTACTCCTTGTTGGGGACCGATTCAGGACAGCAGTGTCCTTACTTTATCAAACCTTACAAAAGCAGGAAGTTCCTGGCCTAACCTCGGGCTGTACAACTTCCTGGAGTACCTGCTAATCAGTCAGCTGCAGGGGCCTGGGACCAAAGTGACCTCACCCTCCCTTAGGAATTTTCCATCCTTCTCTCCATGCTTCCCCTGTTCCCCCTCCCTGCCTGAAGCCCTGTTTATAAGCCTCAACACCCAATCAATAAACGAGACCTCGACGCAACTCAGAATGTCTCTGTCTTCCTTTACGCGCCTGGTCTCCTTTCTCTCTCGCCCCCATTGATCTTTCAGGAGGTGCCTCCTCGGGTCTCATCAAATAACCTGGCCCGCGGGACCGGGCAACTCCTCTTTGCCATGAACAAAATTCTTCATAGAAACAACTTGATGAATAAAGGATGTCCTTGTCTTACAGTTTCAGGGTGCTCAGTCCTTGGATGCTTGGCCCTGTACATTTGAGCAGAACATCATGACGGTTCAAGAATATGACTGAGGCTGCTACTTCCTTCTTTCCAGGTAGGAAGCAGGGAGAATCAGGGGAAAGTGGTGGAAAGAGCAGGGAAAAATTACAGCACCAAGTGTGTTTACTGAATGACTGATATTCTCTAATAAGGCCCCACCTCCTAAGTTTTACCATCTCCCAATAATACCATTATATTATTAATCCATCAATAGATTAATTGACTATTTGACAGATCAGAGACCTCTGGTCTT
Source organism: Peromyscus eremicus (assembly GCF_949786415.1). Classification (NCBI taxonomy): domain Eukaryota; kingdom Metazoa; phylum Chordata; class Mammalia; order Rodentia; family Cricetidae; genus Peromyscus; species Peromyscus eremicus. The sequence continues at coordinate 23,433,073 of NC_081421.1, read as the reverse complement.
AATCAAGGATACAACCAGAAGTGTGCTTTAATCCCTCAGTAAGTTGTGAATCCAGTGAAGTCAACAATGAAAAACATCCACAACAGGCCCCTGGCTGACTTTGCTGCTGGATTTAGTAACTTGATCTTACTTTCAGAAGCTTTTTTTCCTACTTAGTATAGGAAAGGATTCCCTCCACACTTCAGGGAAATAAAAATTTTCAGTATATCACTCCCAGCAGAGACCTAATATCATTTTACAATGTGGGGTATACTGTCATTGGGAGAGAGATTATAGCCTAGGACTTCCAGAATTCTGTTAGGAAAAATAATGCGTTGCTTCTAGTTTTCCCCATGGGTTGAAATATTTGTGAGAGTGATATTTATTAAATTTGCTCTTAAATAGGAAAACTTACATGATAATTATAATAAGTAGGGTAATGGGATGAATGAAACCATTTGTAAGGCCCAAACAGGCTGAGTATATCTAAGGTACACCACTCCAACCTTTCCAACTCCTTGAGCCAATCAATTCCCTTTTATAGTATAGCTCCTTTGGGTTAGATTTTCAAACTTGCAACTGAGAGAATTCTGCTTTTTAAAAAAGGTCTCTCTCACAAAAGTTAAATTAATTAGAGACTCTACTTTTTGAATTGAGTAAAAATGACATTATAAAGGTAATTTACTGACCTAATAATTTTTTAGTGGGATACAATCAAATTCCCAAAGTATATCTTTGGTGGTCATTTTAATGTTCCAATCATTTACATAGTTAGATTTGTTTTGTTTTTAAAGGTATTTCAGTGATATATCTCACTAACTATTACAGTGTCCTTGTGATCAACCCAGGAGACAGGTATGCTTATCTAGTAACATTACAGTCCTGCTTCCTTCATGACACATCTCAGTGGAGGTTGAGTAACAAAGACCAGGTCCCCTGTGTAAGTACCTACCTAAAGAAGAAATGGCTTCCCTAACTGTGTAGGTGGGACAGCACTACAAACACCTGACTAAAGATCACAGCATAGTCATTAGTGTTCATCAAAGAAACAAGTGTCCAATACAAACCTGGGGGATGAAGAACTAAGGCAGCTGAGGAAGCTGCGAATGGGAGAAAGGGCTTTCCCCAAGGACGAAGACAACAATTAGTTGTCCAGTACCGAACAGTCGGCCTTGAAAATATACATACAGGTAGCATTACATGGGCCAAACAAGTTTTAAATAGGAATTTATAGGTATATTCTAATATGCATGCAATAAAAATTAATTTAAAAAAAAAGAGGCCATAACTTTGAAGGTGAGTGGGAAGGGGTATATGGAAGGCTTGGAGGGAAGGAAGAAATATTGTTATCAAATTATAATCTCAAAAATTAAAAACCATCTGTAGGTGTATGAATATAAAATGAATGTAGTATCTGAGATGCACTACATATACATACTATCTGATATAAGCTAAATAGATACCTAGCCAGTACATTTTAATTATTTTAATTTTTATTTATTTTATTTTATGTGTTTGGCCTGGATATATGTCTATACTACATGCATGCAATGCCCAATATGGCCAGAAGAGGACATTAGATCCCCTGGAACAGAGCAATAGATGATTGTGAGCCACCTTGTGGGTGCTAGGAATCAAACCTGGGTCCTCAGAAAGAGAAGACAGTGTTTTTAATGACTGAACCATCTCTCTAGTCCATGACTGACATATTTTAATGGAAACTCTATCTGTACCTTGTGATATCTGTAGTATATACAGTTTAACAATATAATTTCTAAATATGTTTTAAATAATTTCCAGCTTTAAATCCTGGTAAATTACATTTAAATTACATAAAAATGAAAATTGAAATATGCCAATAATATTCAAGAATAGTAATTTTCATTATTATGAAAAATATTTCCCTATTAATGAATCCCCCCAAGTACTTGCCGGGAGGAGATTTCTATCAGGGTCCAGAACAGATGCTACAAGTGGCTAAGGACACTAATCTGAGGGATGAATCTAAGCACACTGAGTTCTTTAGTCCATTCACTTTATTCTCCTAAGTCAATTCTGTCTATAAAGTTTCAGCCCTGTCCTCACATTCAGCTCCTCTCTGTGTCCAGTTTTCCTATCTTCATAGTTTTAGTAAGCTCTTATGCTTTTGACCTGATCTTCATCATCCTCCATTCCTTTGTCCGCCATCTATATCCTTCCTGGCTCCTTACCCCTGGCCCTGATAAACTCGACAAGAAATCTTCTTTACCCTTTGCTGAACCTGTCTTGCTCTCTTCTCTCTGGCCATGTGGTTCTGTCTATTGTTTCTGCCTTACCCTTCACTCTGCCTCTCCTCTCCCTGGCCAGGCAGTTCTATGTCTGCCTCTGGAATTCTGCTCCAGTCCTTACTGCACCTGGCTATGCAAAAAGCCCTATTGTCCTCACCCATTGCTCTGGAATGCCACTAGGCTTGAAGACAAGGCATGGCTGAGCTCCATTTGCACAAGAAGCAAAGCTATGCATCTACAGCCTGCTTGTCTCTTAGGCTCAGCGGGGGAGTTAGTTACAGAGAAGTTCAGCAGGCCTGAGGAGCTGAACTGTTTGCCAAATGGTCTGAGAATATTTGGGCACACAAGAATTTCATAGCCGAAGACAGCTGAAATACTAAAAACTGGACAACACCAAACATTCCATAATAAATGGCTTTGCCTTTTGACAGACCCTTGGCCAGTCAAAGTATAGCTTTTAATACACAGCTGAATCTCTATAATATATTCTTGTGGCCTGCAAGACCCTATCATACTATTTTTATTTGTATTACTTAGTAAAGCAGATAAGGTAGACAAGTAGCCAATACTTTCCTCATTAAGATTCAATTTTAATATTTTAACCTAATTTTATCTAAAATATTTTACACTTTTTGCCAATTGTACTTCCTTCAGATGATTTAATGGCTCTTCACAGAAGTAATATTCTGAGATATAAAGTTAAAAATGCTTGAGGATCTACTGATAAAGATATAGAGTTTCTTAAGCCCCTCATATTGTACTTTCTGAATTGCTGTGTTTGCTTTTGATATTTTCCTACCTTTTGAGAGTCTTTCGATTTCATGTATCTTTAAATAACATCCATTTGGTTTAAATGAGTTTGAGTTTCTCTTCTTATTCCTCTAATTTGGGGATTATTTACAAGTTATATTTTAATATACACACCTAAAATAACTATGTGAATCTGCAATATCACTCCTGGTAATAACCTAAAGGAAAACATGAGTATGTGTATGCATGTGTGTGTGTGTGTGTGTGTGTGTGTGTGTGTGTGTTTTGTGTATGTGTGTATATTCATGTATGTGTGTATTCAGGTGTGTGTATTTGTGTGTGTGTGTAAGTGTGCATGTTTTGTGTATGTATGTGTATTCATGTGTGTGTGTGTGTGTGTGTGTGTGTGTATGTGTGTGTGTGTGTGTATTACATTAGCTACTTGTCTTTTTGTAACCTGACAAAGCAACTTACAGAAGAAGTTGGTCTCCACGCACAGCTGGAGAGTCTGCAGGCTGCCATGGCAGAGAAGTGGTGGCAGGATTGTGAAGCTACGGGTCATGTGCCCAGAGTCTAGAAACAGAGAGAGTTGAATGATTGAATGATAGTGCCCAGCGTGCTTTGTCCTTTTTACAGAGTCTGGGACCCATGCCCATGGGATGATGTTGTATACACGAGGGTGGGTCTTACCACTTCAATTAACATAATCTAGAAAACCTTTCACAGACTTGTCCAGAGATTTGTCTCAAGGTTGATTCTAGATCCTGCCAAGTTGAAAATCAATATAAACTCTCACTCTATGTGCTCATGTTTCTACTATTAAACATGTCAAAAATATTTAAAGATACATCAGTCAAGGTAGCAAAAAGAAAAGTAAAGCTAACACTAACGTCTACCAACAGTAGATCTGACAACTAGTCTCCACAGATTTCTAGAACAGACAGGGCATGGCCATTATTATGAATGGGTGACACAAAATGACCTGAGTAAAACTTTCAAACACAAAATAAAAGAATGAATTTGATAAAACGGAATTACACACATTTAAGTTTATAGTAATTAAAAGAAAATATAAAGGAATCTTCAGGTGCTGAGTGTCAGTAATATTTTTCCTCTTAATTTTGTTTACAGAATGTAGACATGTCTTAGGAAGCCTCTGTAGCTGAAGTTTTCTCCAGTCCTGCCCAGCCCCATGGACCCCACAACTGCTTATAAAATAATCACTCAGAAGCTTATATTAATTAAACTGCTCAGCCATTAGCTCAGGCCTACCACTGACTAGCTCTTACACTTAAACTCAGCCCATTTCTGTTAATCTCTATGTCTGTACATGTTCCATGGCTTTACCTGTGTTGCCTTTACATGCTGCTCCCCAGACGGCAGGCTGGCATCTCCTCCTCAGCCTTCCTGTTCCCAGAATTCTCTTCTCTGCTTGTCCCACCTAAACTTACTGCCTGGCTACTGGCCAATCAGCATTTTATTTATACAGAGTGATATACACAGCAAGCCTCCAAAGTAATGTTCTGATTGTGTAATGGTCTGCACATATTTTACACTTCAGTAATTTTACTCAAAAGTCAATTGTGATATTATACATCTGTAATTCTAGGAGCACTTGGAAGGCAGAGCCAGGATAATCATGGACTCAAAGATAGCCTTGGCTGTATATAGTGAGACCCTCTTTTTAGTGGCACTCATGCTTGGTGGTAACCAACAGTTCTCAAATTCCACCTCCAAACCACTCAATAAGATGGAAATAATGCCTGGTATTAGAAATCTGGCCTACTACCCAGGGCTAGTGAATTATGGACTTGACGGAGAATAGCTGTACAATATTAGTTGAAGATGTGTTACATTTGTTCATGCTGTGGAACATTGTTTAATAATGCAAAGATGTGTTGCATTCTTTTATGTTGCTTTTGTTTAACTCTGTGAAGTTGTGTTACTTTGCCTGTCCAAAACACTGGATTAGTCTAATAAAGAGCTGAATGGCCAGGCAGGAGAAAGGATAGGTGGGGCAGTCAGACAGAGAGAATAAATAAAAGGAGAAATCTGGAAAGAGAGATCATAGATTGAAAGGAGAAGGAGATGAGGACTCCAGGGGCTAGCTACTCAACTATACAGCAAGCCATGAAGTAAGAAGTAAAGAAAGGTATATAAGAAGGTAAAATCCCAGAAGCAAAAGATAGATGGGATAATTTATGAAAAGCTGTTTAGGAACAAGCCAAGCTAAGGCCCTGCATCATAAGTAAAAATAAGACTCCATGTATTTATTTGGGAGCTGTGTGGTGGGCCCCAAAGAGCCAAAAGAGTAAAGAACAAAGAGAAACAAACAAACAAACAACAGAGAACCTACAACTGCCTCTTTACTAAACTAGTAGAATCCCTAACTACATTCTAAACATTTGTCCTTATACCCATAGGTAAGTGTAGTCTTCCCCTCTCATCAAGAAAAACTGTTTCTTTGCAACTGATGGAGACCATTACAGAAAACCTCAAACAAACAAAATGCAGAGTTGTAGAACTCAGTCCTAATGGATATGTCTACAAAGCACCCTTGCACCTAAGACTTAGGTAACAGTAAGGAAGAGGGGAAAAAAGATTGTAAGAGCCAGAAGATCAGGAGTTTGCTGTGAGACTGTCTCCTAGTAGTGTCAGAAGCCATACACACAAATTTTTACCAACACAGCTCTCCAATATGAGCTGAACAAAGATGACACCAAGAGATATGTCAAGTGGAGGAGAAAGTCCGTGATGTTCAACCCTGCACAAAAAACTGTAGGCAACCAAGGAAAGCTGAGAGTAGGAGAGGTGGTCTTCCCCAGGAGAGGGCACACCAACTGGTTGTTCAGTGCTGTATGGTCAGCTCTGAAAACATACATACAAGTAATATTACGAAAAGACTGAGAAGACTGTATTTCAGAATATATGTATGCGTATTGTTACATGAATTAATATGTATAATGAGATTCATATATACATATATAATTATAATATATGTATGTGTGCATCTAATAGCAATTGGTGAAAAAAGAGGTCATAAATTTGGAAGAGAACAAGGAAGACCATATGGAGAACTTGGGGGGAGGAAGGGGAAGAGAGGAATGATGTCAATATATTAAAAACTAAATATAAAACAATGTTCAAAAATACAACCTTAATTATGACATATTCCTTATTATATATCATTTTGAGACATACTGTATTTCAAAAGGCATAAGGTATCTCATTTTATCCATCTAATGATCAACTAACTTATTTACTCACTCTTTATTATTTACTTCTTTTCACAACTCAGTACTCAGTAAGGCTCTGAAATATCATGTATTTTAAACCAGACCATTAAAATTCCCAAATGTGTAGAATTTACTATCAATCCAGGCTCATGATTATTTAATCCCTGCATATAGATATGTAGGTCAATTTTAGCTTTGTTTGGTTGCTTAGTTCCATAGAATACAATTCATCAGAAATTAAGTTTCATAACCAAACCCATAAGAGAGGAAGCAAATGCAGTTTATGAAATAGAGGGGCAATTTTATAAGTGAGACCTCTGAGGAAGATAAGAGAAAGCAACTCAAAGTGCAGAAGAGGAAAAAAGAAGAAATTCAAAACTGGAAGTGATTAACTATCATATGCTGTTCATTAGTAGATTAAAAACCAGAAACTTGACACTTGTGCATATCAAATAAAAAAAACCTGTGCATTACTATCATATCTAGAATATCAGCAAGTCTCTCTGCACTCTCTACCTCATACATGCACATCCATACATACACACATACACATTGAATGATAAGTTTGGATGGGAGTCTTATACAGATACTTTACTATGGCTTGATGGGTATTTGATGTATGATACTCAAATGAGAAGATGATTGGGCAAATTTTTCTATCTTCAGACTGTGGTGGATGACTCTGCTTTCTTCAGTAGCAGGAATAACTAGGCTAGCAGAGAGAAGAATCATGAATAATAGCATTAACAACCCCCAAATAGAGTACATTTGGATGGAAAACTGAAAATGACACTCCTTTCTGGAATACGCACTGATTTAGAAACTGAATTTTTGAATTCAGTAGAATTTCTGATGAAAATTCTACCTAAGGAAGCAGAAGTCTAGAAGATACCACATGCCTTGTTCCCTTTTGGGTAGGATTCCTCAGGGATGGTGAAAAAGCCAGGGAGCTTCAAGAGAAGTTTGAGTCATCGAAGAGATAGGGTGCAAATAAGAGCGACTGGGAAAGCCACAGACTAGGCTGCACTTTGAAAAGTTCAATCCTAAATTCAGTTTCCAATCACACAAGGCTTGCATTCCTCAGAAATGGCGTTGCCATAGTGTTTCTACTTTGGTATCAGCTGGGGACAGCACTGTGAGCATCACCATGAGTGAAACGCTGAGGCTGTGAGTCAAGCTGAACTGCTAAGGGAGGCATTTTCATGGAGACTTCAGTGTATGTGTTCCAAACTGGCATTTTAAAGGAAAAACAAGTAGCACTTTTCTTAATAATAAGAGAGGTTGTAGAATTTTTTAACACTGTCAATCATTACCTGGTAGACACAGGCTGGATAAATAGATTGTATATGTGTGTAACGTGTATATATGTGCTTATGTGTGTGTGTGTGTATGTGTACATATATATGATAAATGATAGCTTGCCAACAGATAGATGAATTGATTGATATATGATTAGACTTTATCAATGTGTGAGAATTTAACAGAAAATCTGTTCAAACTAAATTCCTAGTTTATTCACTTAAAAGAATTCCTGACTGTATACAGCATGTCCTTTTTTACTCTTGGCATTGAGATGGGGCAGAAAATAAGGCAGATCAAGAGTATCTATCATAGAGAGTACACTCACATAAGATTTTTATAGCGGTGGACTATGGATAAGGATGAAGCTGACATGAAGAGGGAAAATTGCAGGGCAAATATGCTATTTTAAAGAGCTAAGTCATTTCAGTGGTTAATGATCCGGGACCATAATGAAGTGAGTCTGTGGGAAAGCTTTCCAGGAAAGAAGAGTAAACATACAACATAGAAGTAACAAGGAAAACAGTTAAAGGCCAAGTGGAAGAAGAAGAGAACTACCACAGTGACCACAGAAAATACTAGGAACTAAAGAGAGAGCTCAGGACTACAAAAGCCAGGGATGCCGTGAGAGAAGCTAGACTAATTTCTGTAATATTGGAAGTTCCAGGAGAGCTTGGGGAAGAAAAACAGGATGCTGACTCATGCTATTAAAGGAATTGATGTGATAATTTTGTGAAGGACCACCTGTAAGTAGAAAATAAATTTGAAGTAATGTTCTATCAATAACTCAGGGTCTATCTACCTATATCAATTATTCTGTCATGACTATAGAAGTTGCCTCTTTCATTGATGTCTTTAAAATTGAATGCATACTTAAATGGAGTAACTCAAGAATAATTAATGAAAAGATTACACATAGGAATATAAACAAAACAAAGAGAAACCAACAAAAGTAAATTGTGTTCTCTGTCATCTACCCTTAAGCTTGAAAGGGAAATAATGAAGGGTAAATATAAGAACCCAGAATGATAGCCATTGCTTTGAATGTACCAGGCAAAACCCATGGATAAGAACTTAGCCAATGCCAAAATATAAGCCCAGATGATTCACTATCCAAGAGTAAAGCATTCAAGAAACTACCCCTACCTAAGTTGTCAATGATACTTCATGTTCTTGTCCCTACCATTGATGGAACCTAACCAGAAGTCAGGAGTAAAGGAAATCCATCCATACAGTTCATATATATTACCCACTTGATAGAGAAGCTGGAGAAGTAGGCCAAGTGAATTAGTATACCCACTTGACAATTAATTTAGACATTCATAAGTATTCCCCCATTTAAATATTATGCTAATTAGTCCCATGAACCTCTTAAACTTCTTAGAGGAGATTCGTGAATTATTCACTGTTACCACTTCTGGATTTCACATTCTTTTCTCCTTGTTTCTGTTCTCACCAATTCCTAGAATGTGATATTTGTTCATGTGATAGTTAATCTGTATTGTCAACTGGATGGGATTAAGAATCACCATGGAAACAAGTCTCTGGGCCTGTCTGTGTGGGAGCATCTAGCCTAGGTTAATTAATGTGGGATGACCTGCCCTAAGTGTGGGGAGTGCTGTTGCATGAGCAGAAGTGGAGGTGTTTGAGAAGTAGGGGAGAAATCCGAGACTGAATGACATGGAGAGAGCAGCCTGAGAGCCAACAGTCACTACTCTCTGATTTCGAATGTGGGTGCAATCTGAGGAGCTGCCTGAAGCTCCTGTCCACACAAATTCATGACTGACTGTTTTTCCTTGAACTGTAAGCCAAATGAAACCTTCCTTCCTTAAACTACTTTTATTATGGCAACAAGACAAGTCAATAATACAGACTAATACAGCTCCTATTTCTGGGGCCATCTCTGAAACCTGTCTTGTTTCTTACAGAAGGATTCATCCTTATTGACCACCTTTCAGTATCTTATTATAGGCCTCCTTTCCTTGATACACTCCTCTTTTTTCACAAGACAATAAGCTTCCCTGAGATTCCCTCTCTTCCTGCTTTCGGAGCTTACCTTTATGAATTTCTTGAGTCTACAGTAACAAAACAACACTAAGAGGGCATCTTATAACAAACACCCATGTCAGTGTGCCAGCAGGGTCATGACATCTATGAAAACTCTAGATAAAGAGCATTCCTTTCCTGTTCCTAACTTCTGATAGTTGTCAGAATTCCTCCAATCTCTACCTAGGCAGTCATTTAGTTGTGTGTGCATGTTCACATTTCCCTTTTCCTACACAGGTATCAGTAATAATGTATTTCAAGTCTGTGAATCTCTATTATTTATTTAATAAGATCTAGAATCTCCTGGGAATTTTGGGGGGCACATTATCTTGATTATAATAACTTAGGTGAGAAAGCCTGTTCATTAATAGTGGCAACATTCCAAGCTGGGATCCATGACTACATAAAAAGGAACATGACCTGATCACAAACATTCATCATTCCATGCTTCCTGATTATAGACAAATGTGACCAGCCACTTCAAGCTACAAGCCATAATGGGCTAGAGTCTGGAAACATAAGCCAAAAGAAACCATTTTTCTCTTAATCAGCTTTTGTCAGTATGTTTTATCATAGCAGCAACAACAAGTAAGATGGAGTCTAACAATCTAATAGGACCTGTTCTTAACTTGATCATATCTACAAAGGTTCTATTTTCAAATGAAGTCACAATCACAGATTCTCAGTGAATATGAGTTACAAGGGGCCATTTATTAATCCCAAATGAGTTCTTAAATCATTCTTGAAAAAAAATAGACCTCTGAACATGTCTGGGGGAATATCTAGAATAGGTTAATTAAGGAGAGAAGACCCACTCCAAATGGCGAAGTGCCATTCCATGAGTAGGGGACAGATCCATGAAGTATAGAGGGAGGATGCTGGATTAAAGAAAATGGGAAAAGCAAGCTGAGCACTGGCAGTGACCAACTGCCTCTTTCAAAACTCTGTCCTCAAAATAAAATGCTTGACCAAGGTTTGATTCAGTTCCCACTTTACACCGATTTCAATCACAAAAATCTACAAGGAGCTAAACATATAACAAAAATGTGTAAAGTAAATGTTACAAGGAAAAATAACAGCTCGTGAGTTCCTGGATGACAAGATGACAGTTCCAGGTGACAAGAATATATGGAGATATTATGCTTCATTGTAGATGGAAAGGCTTGTATTGTTCTAAAGGTACCATCTGATACATTCCACTTCATAACCACACAATGTCAAATCACCTGATGTTGTCCTCCACATGTTTCCTTGTTTGTTTTGGTGTTGTGGAGCAAACCCAGGGCCTTGCTCTTGCTAGGGAAGTGGTCTCCACTGAGCTAAATCCTCAGTCCCAGACTCACAGCACTTATACTCATACCTGCATGCCCCTACATAAGCACACATATATACCTAAATTTAAAAATATGTTTATATTGAATCTTGAAAAAGCTCTCTAATGAAAGCCCTAAGTCTCTAACATGAGTTTTTTCTTAGCGCTCTGTAGATGCTGCCTTCTCTCTTGTTCTTTGCTAATATCAACCTTGTGTTACCACTAAACCAATACATTATCTTACCTAATCCTCACAGTAGTTAGTAATAGTGTCTTAGTTCATTTTCTAAATAGAGAATGAGAAATCTCTCAAGTAGGAGGCATATATAAATCAATGTAGAAAAAGTGAACACCCACTTCCTGGCTTCTGCCAAAGGCAACAGGGGTCATACATCTAAAATATCAACAGTTGCCTCTAAGAAATAGTAATGTAAAATATGAGGAAGCTGTTCTCATTAAAGAACATGCCCTGGGTCATTCCTGCATTTGCTGAAAGCCTCTTATACAGCTCAGAAACAAGGACAAAAGACAGACCAATGCATGAATTGGAGCACTGCCAGGGAAAAGTGAGTCTGAGCGCCTATGAACCATTCTGCAACTGAATTCACAATAAGTCAGAAGAGATGAGATGGATCATCAGATGCATTTCCTACTGATAAAGAGAGTAAAGATTTACTAGGTAACACAGATTGCAAAGGAACCACACCAAGACTTGTGTTCATGTCTACCTGATTCTAAAGCCTAGCTTTCAAACAGACACAATAAGTTCCTGCCAGCTACAAAGTTAGAAGACACAGGCCACCAAATTGCATTAATGTTGACACAAACTATAAACCAGGAAGAGGTAATCCCAAAATTCATTTGGATTCAGTAACTCACACACAAAACATAGACTATATAAAGTTCTTTAAAAATCTGGGCTGGAGAGATGGCTCAGAGGTTAAGAGCACTGCTTGCTCTTCCAAAGGTCCTGAGTTCAATTCCCAGCAACCACATGGTGACTTATGATCTGTAATGAGATCTGGTGCCCTCTTCTGGCCTGCAGAGATACGGGCAGACAGAACACTGTGTACATAATAAATAAATAAATCTTTAAATAAAAAAAATAAAAATCTATTTTACTCATGGTTTGAAAGGAAAAGAATACAAAGTAAAATCAGCCAGAGAAACATGCAGAGGGTAGAGCTTTTGCAGAGTTTCAAACATGAATTTGCATGGTCTCTACCCGTGATCAGGGTGCATGACTTTGCTGGCATCAGTGGGTGATGGACTATGCATGGAGTGTCCGCCACGACAAGAACTCATACAGGCTTCAGGATCCAGGTTTTCAAAACTTTGGACCATGCAACAGGCATTGTTAATAAATGATTTCTGTTTGGTTGACCTCAAACTCGAGGTTGATTGATACCCCAAGAATCAAAGCCCTTACCTTAAGGGTGGGGGGCACTTTCTAACAAAGCCAATCCATACTCTGAACCTATCCATTGTGGCTACTACTACTCTAGGACCTGATGGACCAACCTTCTTCACACAGACACACACACACCCACACACACACACACACAGACACACACACACACAAACAAAAAGAAACAAAAAAAACCCCAATAACAAAAACCCACCCCTATCAGATTTGACATAGATTATCACTCAGGTCAAGAATAGCATCTGTTTTGCACAAAACCAAATTCCTTATTGAAAACTATGAAATATGATAAATCATGCCCATTATAACACATCGATCTCAGTGTGGCCTTCTCTTACTTAAATGTTGTTAGTGGCTCTCATTCTAATTATAATTTCGTTGGGTCCTGTGATGGATCATAATGATGAAAAGATAAAAGTATGAGTTCTTTTCTCACAGAATTTGTATTCATGGGAAGAATATTTAAATAACGAAAAATAACAGATCTTAGTTTTTGACAAAAACTAAGGAGTTTTTGTCAACGAAAAGGCAGAGAAGTGGTCCTTATCGCAGGCATGAATTGTATATCAGGTTCTTGAAATGTAGCTTATTAGTTCAGATTCTCTCTCTCAGCATGTGCATATATTTATTTCCTAGGAAGAAGTTTCTACATGTTTAGAGTTTTTAGGCAATAAAGGGCTACACATGGGGAGAGTTAGATAAAGGTCTGAACATATCACCTCTGCTCTACACAGTAGGAGGTATTGAATCTCTGACCTACTTCTGTTATTTACCTGCTGAACTTGAACTTGAATTATCCTCTCTTATGCTGTCCCATCTCTCTTCTTCAAATAACACTTTTTTCAAGGGGGTAATCTCTCCATAAACACAGCAACAGTCCCAAGGTTATGTCTTAATCTGAGTTACTAACAGGAAAAAATGAATGGGAACTATCATTTGGAGAAAGGCGAGTGTGTGCCACCTTTCACTTTACTAGTCAGGCTGCTGCTCATGATGGGAGGGTGTCATTAGGAGCAGTGACAGTGGTTTTAAAGTACTAGAGAATACAGAGAAGAGTGAGGGCTATGGTCTTTGCAGTGCAGACAGGGACAGTCTTGAGATGCTTAATATGCTAATGGAATGCTGTCCTCTGACTCCCCAGTTCCCATCCCCAGCAGCCTCAGCTCTGATGGCCAGAGTTTAGTTAGCTCAAGGATCACATGCAACATAAGCTAAATGGAATCAAACTGCTCATGGGTTCATACCCAAACCAATTTCCACTGCAGGGAGGTAACATTTCTGCAGTCTTCTAGACCACTTTTAGAATCTCTCCAGGCTATGGTGGCAACAATTTAGTAGACAAGAGGGAACTAGGGGCATATCACATGAACTGAACTGGACAATGTCCTGGCCAATTAACAGCAAATGTCTCAGGCTATTAACAAACAGCCTGGGAACAAAGATTATCTATGGTGCTCTGCTCCATCCTGGGATGTTTATTGTCTGTTTGTGTCTTTTGTTTTATAGTTTCTACATTTCAAAGTTGGATCTTCCACTCTTTCAGCAGTTTGTGCATTCCCTCAAGGATCCAAACCCATTTAATGAATCATTTTTCTCACACAGCACCTAACACAGTGTTTGATCCAAATAGGAATGCATAAATGTTTTTAAATAAATAAAAATGTCTATGCCAAATCTGAAGTTTTACTTTAGGTCTCTTACTCTCAGGTGGCAAAAGTAAGACACAGGTCTGTGGACAAGATATATGTCCTGAAGATTACACTTTTATTTGCCATTAAAACTAAAACAGGATCCACACATGTTGGTAAATACTGTCAATCTGAAATCTCAGGACATGGAGTTAGAAGGCCCAATATTTCAAGGTCATCACCAGATAGATAGCAAGTAGCCCAGCCTGGGACCATGTCTTAAATGAATTAAAATTAACTAAAGTATATTTACATTGGGAAGGGTTTGGGGAAATCATTTAATTCAATTCTCCATTTCTGTGACATAAAACCTGTTAAAATAGCTTGCTGAGCATGTTTGTTGGATATATGGTACAACTGTATACAGATATCAGCTCTCCAGTCTCTGTGTAGTGCTCATTTTTTTCTAAACAAGGCTTGTCTGATTACTTCTTTAGTAACCAAAACAATCAAGTTTGTTTATTTGTTTTCTATCACACTATTTAAGATAATGTGAAGCACTTGGCCCATTTCTTTGGTTTTCTTATTAGCAGACATCAGTCTTGACTCTTTGTTACAGGGGTATGTCTGAAAAGTCTGCATTTCTTCTTACACTGTTGGAGAATACAAGCCATGAGCCAAGGTCACCATCACTCCTGATTCCCTACCTATACATTTATGTGTGCTCTAGCCTCATGGACCCTTGGTTAGCCTAAGAGAAAGGGGTGCCTATCCTTTACACAGATAAACTCACCACTGAGGCTACTTATGTTACTTTCATTTGTTTCTTCCAGATTTGCTCCATAGTATCCCTGTCTCTCTTGAGCCTTGGACTTCTTACCACCCACTAGCACAATCTACACACTTGCACATCTTCCAACTAAATACCTATATCAAGAGCTCCACCAAAAATATGTTTATGCTATGTTATAGAATATTATCTTAAAATGTGTTACATTTGTTTTTGCTGTGGAACATTTATTTAATGATGAAAGATTTGTTGCATACTTTTATGTTACATTTGTTTAACTCTGTGAAGCTGTGTTACTCCGCCTGTCTAAAATACCTGATTGGTCTATCACAGAGCTGAATGGCCAATAGCAAGGCAGAAGAAAGGATAGGCAGGGCTGGCAGACAGAGATAATAAAAGAGGAGAAGAGATCTGGAAAGAAAAGATTTAGGAGCAAGAGAAGGAAGAAGACTCTAGGGGCCAGCCACTCAGCTACACAGCAAGCCATGCAGTAAGAAGTAAAGAAACATATGCAGAAATAGAGAAAGGTAAAAGCCCAGAGGCAAAAGATAGCTGGAATAATTTAAGTTATAAAACAAGCCAAGCTAAGGCCAGGAATTCATAAGAAAGAATAAGCCTCCATGTCATTTATTTGGAAGCTGGGTGGTGGGCCCCCAAAGATCAAAGAGCCAAAAGAGTAAAAACAACAAATAACAATGAGGTACAAACATTATCAGATAAAATTGTAATAGATACAAAAGTAAAAAATGTGTACAAGATGACAATATGCTTACTCGGACAGCGTTGACCTTGAATCATAGTTACTCTCTGCTTCATATTCTTCAACACTGTATTATCTGCCCTTTCCAAAATCTTCTACTGGTTTAAACCTAGGGCAAGAGAAGTATTAAAAACAATCAAAAATCTAAATATATCCAATTTCATGCATGGAGAGCTCATACTGAAATTTTTTTTTACAAATCGTTAACATAATCACTTCCACTAAACCTCATTTCACTATACCCAATACCCCTACATATCCAATTAGTCATCAGATCTTAAAAATTATTATCCCTTATGATTTCTTGAATTTGCATGGTTTCTGTGTTTCTTATAGTCCTGAATATTCTCTTTCTAGATTACTTACTAACTTAGACCCTGTCAGGTCCCTCCACCTCCAAGCTGTCCCTCTCAAAATACAGAACAGGGATAACAGACAGATGTTAAAGTACTGAGAACTTCTCTCTTCCCCACATCACACAGTATCATTTGTAATTTCAAAATTTGCCAAGTGTCTGCAGCTTCTTACAGTTTCTTGCTGCAGGCATGTCTCTCAGAGGCCTATGCCAGCCAGATTTGTCTGGCAACCATGGAGAACTGACTCTAACTTCATAGATGAAGACATCATTGTGTTGTGGAATATTTGTTTAAATAGGTAAAGGTGTGTTATATTTGTTTATGTTACAGAATATTTCTTTAACTATGTAAAGGTTTATTATATTTGTTTATGCTGCATTTGTTTAATGATAAAAAGGTGTGTTGCTTTGCCTGCTTAAGGCCCCTGATTGGTCTAATAAAAAGCTGAATGACCAATAGCTAGGCAGTAGAGGAACAGGCATGGCTGGTGGGCAGAGAGAATAAGTAGGAGGATAAATTTGGGCTTGAGAGAATGAGGGAAGAAGAGAGGCAGCTGCCAGCCAGATAATGGAGTAGGACATACAGAAGGAAAGAAAGGTAAAAAGCACTGAGGCAAAACATAGATGAAGAGAAGCAGGTTTAAATAAGTTATAAGAGCTAATGGGACAAGATAAGGCCAAGCATTCATAATTAATAATAAGCCTCTGTGTCTTGATTTGAGAACTTGTTGGTTACCTAAAAGAAAACCTACTACATCTTTGTGGTTTTTTTCCCAACAATCAGGATTGCCAACACCTTGTTTTCTTCTTATACTCTAAATATGAATTGGTCTTCTAAGTATCTTCAGCTCTATTTCCAACTGAATTGCATGTGTAATTCAGCACTGAACTTAAATAGCAGGTTCAGATTCTTTACAGTATTTTCTAAACTAAACACAATATGTATAACTTATCACATAACATTTTGTTTTAAAAAAGGAAAAGTCACTAAGGTCTCTTGAAAGACAGATATCAAAATAAAAACAAGAAACCTTAGGAAGGAGAGAAGCTGGACGGGGCAACCCAAGATAAGACTCAAGATGATCCCTTTTATATAATCAAGTACAAATGGCCTGTAAAATATCTAAGAATAACATTAAGCAAATACATGAAAGCTCTGCACACTCAAAAACTATAAATTTTCCTAAGAAACAAAACAAAAAGCTTAAATAAGTAGAAGACAATAAAAGGTAGTTCATAAATGAAAATCATATTACTTACAATGTCCATTTCTTTTCCTTGATTTTGTAGTTATTTCCATCTTTTTTTGTTGACAAAATGAGTATTTATTGTATGTTTGTGAGGGACTGTGCACATGTATATCTATAGCATGCCTGAGGAGGTCAGAAGACAATGAGCTGGAGGTGTTTCTCTCCTTCTACAATGTGGGTCCAGGGCTTGAACTCAGGATTTCAGGCTTGTCAGCAAGCATGTTAACTCACTGTGGCCATCACCAAGCTTATTTTCTCCTTTCAATAAGGAGAAAGCATCAATGTCTAGAATAGTACAGAAATAAATATCATTCTCAACACTCAGGCAGAAAATCAATATAAACAAAGTAAAAGAGAACACTTCTTCTAAAAAAAAAATTTTATAAATTTCTCTAAAATTACTTAAATGAATATTGTTATTACATATGAATAATATTCCTATACTTTTATTCTCAGAGCTTTAACACTCTGAGCCTTGCATACCATAGGCAAACCCCCAGAGCCTTGCATACCATAGGCAAACCCCCAGAGCCTTGCATTCCATTGGCAAACCCTCAGAGGTTTGCATTCCATAGGCAAATCCTCAGAGGCTTACATTCCATAGGCAAACCCTCAGAGGCTTGCATTCCATAGGCAAACCCTCAGAGGCTTGCATTCCATAGGCAAACCTTCAGAGGCTTGCATTCCATAGGCAAACCCTCAGAGCCTTGCATTCCATAGGCAAACCCTCAGAGGCTTGCATTCCACAGGCAAACACTCCTAGACAGAACTTTATAGAAGTAGGTATTCCAATGAAAACAACCCAACCACTGGCAACTGAAATTATTCTACATTAAAAAAAAAAAAAAAGATTGAGGTGAGGGCGTGGACAGAATACTCAACAGTTAAGAGCTATTGCTGAGATCTGGCTCCATAATCGTGAGGAAGAGAGGTGCTTAAATTCCCAAATGCACGGGACAAACCTGGTGCCTACAAACGTCTGTGACTTCAACTCCATGGGATCTGATGCCCTACTGCTCGCCTTCCTATGTGCACAAGAATTAAGTGCACTGGCACTAACACACACACACACACACACACACACACACACACACACACACACGAATATGTTAATTAATTAAATCTTTAAAAAAATTAAAAAAAGAACCTGGAATCTAGGTCTTCAGTGGAATCATGTCTTAGAAGCATACATATTTGAATTATAGCTCATTTTCAAATACAAAAATAAAAACGGAAATGGTAGAAGATAAGTAAAGAAGTTTTCTTCATAAAACATGTAAAGGAACAAAACACTTGGCAAAGGAAACCCAGCGCAGCTTCCTGTACAGTGACGAGCAGCTTCCTGTCATTAGACTTGCCTGAAGGCCATTGTCACATGGAGCCTCTAATGAAATACTGGGCAATTGTAGCATTCAAAATTTTAGCCCCCAAGACATAATGCAAATGTGTAAAACCTCGGGTGTCTTAGCTTTTATCTCAATAAAGCTTCAAGCATGTACCAGCAGATAATCAGACATTTTCCCTAAACAACAGTTTTTTTTTTTTTTCTCCTAAACTCTTTTTGGTTGTAGGTTGGTATAATATGACACTGAATGTCTCCAAGTATTGGTGGAACTAAGTTATACTCCAACGTGAATGCTCTGCATGTTCAAGATAATGTCCCAAATAAGTTGCCTTCATCCTGTCTTTCTAACTTGGGCAAGAAGTATGACTACAGTGTGATATTTAAAAAACAAGCTACTCATGGCTCAGAGCCAAATGTGAACCTTAGTATTCTACATTTAAAGACTAATTATCCATTTCCTGTGCAATTTTAATTCTGCATGGCAGAGATCTTGCATTCCCAAAATATGCCAGTAAACTCTACAGCTCTGGAAATTTCTCAACATCTAAAGTGCTAATATTGATACACAAATACATGGTAACTGAGATGCTGGCACTTGGGGAAATTAAACATAAATAACCTTTCCTCCAATAGCTTGGCTGGGAGTTATTGCACCTTTAGAAAGTAGCTTCTATATTGAAGATAAAATGAAGATGCCAAAGATTAATGCTGTCCACTTCCTTGGCCAGTAAGTCCCAAAAGGCAAACATATAAATCTCAAGCAAATAAGAGTGTGTTGCTTAATTTTGCTTATCACTCATTACACAATTGCCAGGAAGTTAACTGTTCTATCTTGCAAAGCCATTACTTCTTAAATTATTCTTGGAAAAGTTCCTTCTCCCATTATTGTACTAGGCTTTCATGGAATAATAATGCATCATTAGATCTGGAGAAGCTATGAGATTAAGGTAGACTGGAGTTCTGAGAGAAAGGGGATTGTGGTGTAAATTTTTCCAATGCCTTGAACTCTTTATGTACAATGAGAATTCAATCTGCAGCCTGTGGTCCACACAGCTACAAGTACAGCCCAACTCAAGTCATCAACTTATATAAAACTTTAAAACATTTTATTTTTATGAATGGGTTGTACAGTTCTCCAATGTTAACTTGGTACGGAGCATCGTGTCCCATGACAAAAGGTTTACCATCCTTAGTAGACAATAATACTTTATTTTCAAATGATTCTATCAAGAAAAAGTAAACAGGTTTTATTATTTTTTACTGAATAGTAAGCAAATTGTTGTTTTTGTAAACCCAGGAGCCAAATGTTGTGAGCACTGAAAAAAAAACAAAGCATCACTTTCAAAAGTAAATTTTTAATAAATAAATTTTCTGTCATATATAAAGGTCCTTCTATACTACTATGCTTATTATGAAACATTGTATTCAGTCCATTAATTATCCAATTTAATATATATTTTCCTAGTGCATAATTAAAGAATAAGGTATGGTAATAATCCTTATTCTTGTGAAATTTGCAAACAGCTTCACAGTGCAGAAGACAATTAGGGTACATTTCAAGAGGTAGTAGGTACTTGCTATACATGTGTGTGGCTGGAAAATATACCCATATGCTTTGACAGATACCAGCAGACAGAATCTAATTTATCTCCTCTTTAATGTAGCTTACCTATAGTGATTTGCTTCTAATGAATTCAGAGCACCAGAAGCAACACTGTGTGCTCCTTAAAGCTAACTGTGAAGAACTATTCTCTGTTCTATTGGTACCTGTGCTTTGGAATCCTTGGAGCACTGAATAAAAAAGCAGAGTCAGACAAAGCCACCATGTTGAAAAGACCAGGTGAAAAGACCTCTCAGGTAAGATGTCCAAGAAGCCCCAGTGGTTTTACATCAGAGTCCTTTGTCTTTCAAGGTCAGCCACAAAATACATGAGTTAGCAAGTCTCAGGCAATGGATATTTGTATAACTCACCCTGACCCCATCTATCCACGACCTCCTGGCTAAGCTCCATCTACTCCTAGGACCAGTACAAATGCTGGCACAACTTAGCTACCCTACAGGTGATGACTAGAACAACAGGACAGGGGAGAACTCTCAGAAGAAACTGAGCCTTGATAACATTCTCCTGTTTTTGAGCAAGAAGAAGCTTAAGGATAGGGTATGAGCAAGGGAATGGCCAGAGAGCAATCTGAGAAGCTAAGCAGAGGCGAGATCCCAGAAGGCACACGGCACCATGCCATGAAGAGGTGTATACTCAAACACATGGATATATGCCTGCACTTTGAGAAGTGGTTATTTTTGAGGCTTTATTCATTAGTCATGAACACATTCTCAGAATAACTTGAGGTGATTAATTTGCAAACACACACACATTCAACTGATGCTGTCAGTTTAACAAATAAAATATTCAGTAAATGTTTGTTTTGTGCTATTTTATTTTTTTTTTGTTTGTTTTGTATTTTTTATGCATACACTTTGGTCTCTGAAAACTCCAAAGAACTAACTGCTTAGATGAGCATTTCACTTTACTGAAATCAAAGCAACCCATTGAAACAATGGCCTATCCAGACATTGGGGGTTATTTTCTTGTGAGTGCCTTGAATGGCTATTTAAAAGAACTTCAGTGCATCACTGAAATGGTTCATCTAAGCACTCTGTATGTTTAACCTTTGGTTGCTATAAAGATTACTCACTAAGAGCTTTTACTATTAGAAAGCCTGAGTTGAAAGGAAGTTAACTATTTATCAATTTCAGACAGCCATGTAGTACTAACAATAGTAATAAAATCCACACCTTTTCTCAACTAGCAGTTCTTAGAGAATGCTTCCAGTTGGACAACTAGTGGACATGTTGAAAAAAATCAGAATGATGTGATTACTACTTTCTTATGACAGTGCCTTAAGTTAGGATTGAGTTTTGAAAACAGTGATATTCTGGTAGACTGTATATGTGACTTAATGTTATATTTGTAACAGAAAACATATCTCATATTTGGAAAGGACAACAGAGGCAGAAAAGAGTTATATTTTCTGTATACAATTATATCATTTCTGTATAAAATTCACCTGGTGTATATATTCATATACTCTTGCTGCCATACTGAACTTCTAAATTAATTCAGATTATGGGAAGAATGTCAGCCAGGCAAGACTTCATGAGGTAAATTCTGAAAAGCAGCATTTTAGTGAAAATATCATGAACTCCTTGTTCTATGACTCAGGTGTGTGGTGTCTTCTGCAAATATCTTATCATCAAGTTCTAGAGGTGACCCAAGAACTTTGGCAATAGCTTGTAATGTTTGGGCTCTATAGATCATCACTAACCAACAATTCTGTGGTAGCTACTCTTGGTTGTGAACTTGACTATATCTGGAATTAATTAAAATCCCAAAATGGAGGGCATACCTGTGAGGTATTTCTGCTTAATTTGACGTAGGAAGATGTACTAATCCTAATGTTTGAGGTAGGAAGACACATCTTTAACCCAGATTTTTAACCAAGATCTAAGCTGGCCCACACCCTCTGCTGGAAGCCTATATAAGGACATGGCATAAGGAGGCCCTTGCTCTTTGTCACTTGCTCTCAACTAGCTGGCAAGTTCATTCCTTCACTGGCATTTGAGATACTTCTTTGTGATTTTAGCATCTACTGAAGACCAGGTAATACATTCAGCCTCACAGACTGAGCAACTTCTGGATTCTCGAACTCTCCATTCACAGCCAGCTATTTTTTAATTAGCTGGGCCACATCCTTGGAGTTATTCTAATAAATCCTATATATATATATATATATATATATATATATATATATATATATATATATATATATATATAAATGCGTCACTTGATGATGACGTTGTTACCCTAGAAAACACTGGCTAATACACAGGCTGAGGTGAGAGATGTTTGGTAAAGTGTTTACCTTGCAAACATAAAGACCAGATCTTGATTCTTCAAAATCCTCATTTAATAGTGCTGGATGTGTTGGTCCATCCTCATGATCCCAGTGCTTGGAAGTGGTGACCAGAGAATTCCTGGGGTTCACAAGCCAGCCAGCCTAGACTACCTGATAAAATTCAGGCCAGTTTTTGACCTTATGTCAAAAACTATGGTTGGTGACATCTGAAGACTATTAACTGAGACTGTTCTCTAGTATTTACATGCCTGTGCACACACAGAGTCTTGCACTTTCTCACACACTGAAAAGACAGATGGTCCCTATACTTTAAAGAAAATGTTATTTAACTGTCTGTGGGACTGCCTTAAGGCAACAAAAGTAATCTAGTAGCTGACCCCAAAAACAAAGCACATAAAAGAAGACTTCACAAGGAGGTTTATTAAGGTAAAGTCATTAGCCTTGTTGTTGAGAAGTCATCTTCTACTTTAAGAGAAGACAGAAGATTGTCAAGTATTGACATAAATACTGCAAAGTCAGTAAAGGGATACTCGTGTACCACTACGCAGGTGGCTATGTGGTAGAAACTGACATGTGTTCCTAGGGGAAATACAATTCTAGAGAGTGGTTCTTTTTCTCACCTCGAATATGTCAAGGATGAGACCCTGTTTAAACTAACAAGATAAGAAGGCAGGATAATCTATGTTTTAGCTTTATGTTAAATGCATTCTTGTTTGATAAAGAAGATATGACTGAACTTCTTCATGCCAAATGGACCACTCAGAAGGTAGGGAGGTAACTCAGCCAAAAGGACAATCCCATAGGAAGATTCTGGAAATGTGCCTTATAGCTGAAGAGGTGAAATTTTTAAGAAGTCAGCCAGAAAGTGATGCTCATATATCAGGCAGAATTTGGAAGCTTGCCATTGGATCCTATGTCAGATAGATTGCTCACTTTAAGAAAGATATCATCTTTCCCTCCTACACCCACCCCATCCCAGCCTCTTTTGTCTCTGCAAAAAGCTGGCCACCTAGTAAATAGAGTAGGAGAACAGAAGATTCTAGAGAAACAGAACAAAATGAAACAAAATTATTCAAAAAGTTACCTTGGGAAGAATTTAGTCATACCTGAAAATGCAGTGTCCCTAAGTTAAATGTAACACAAAAGCTTCCAATCTCCTAAAACTGTAAGAAGACCCCAGGGAGTCGTTTCTAATGCAAATTATAAAGAAAAATAAAGTTGCATCTGTATTACAGCAACCTATCAAAACAGTTCTTTAATAGGCAATTATATTTAAAAGAAAATTCCTTCAGGGAGGTGTGAGTTCAGGTGCACGTTTGACAGCAATGGGGCAAGACGTATCACAAAGAGTCACAGATCTTAGGTGTCTACCACCCATCAAAACTATTTCTTTTCTAATGCTCTGGGTTTGCCATCTGCTGTATGACATTTTCTGGAAGACATTAATAAATGACTACTGACCCATAGAGGGCACCAATGACAGAACAAGGAACATTTCCACCCAAGTCTAGCCAATGAATAGATTGAAGTTCCTTACAAAAGCATGGGTTAGAGGTAACTGCATCACTGGAAAGCTGACCATGGATGGCTGAGGCCTGAAAGGTGGCATTCCTGGATCTCACTGTAAACCTTCAGGCAGTGCTACTGGTGGCTTTCTTCTCTCTCAGTGGCCTTAACCGTGGTGGCACCATTCAATGGGTCCTGAACAGATCCGGGAAAAGCGTGCTGAGCTCAAGGCTTCTTCCCCTGCTTTCTTACTGCAGATGTGGTATGAGCAGCTGTCTCAGCTCCTGCCACCATGCGTCCTCCCTGTTCTATAGCACCTCTTGGTGGATATTTTATCACAGCAATAGGAAGAGTTCTTTCTTATCCAAAGTTATTTCTGTCAGTTATTTGGTCACAGCAATAAAATAGTCAACTTGAGAATGTGGTACTAAGAAGCTGGGTTGTGCGTGTGACTAAACATGTCTAGTTAGAAATACACTTGATGTGTTGAAACACGATGGCCCAAAGCAATCTGAGTAAGAGGAATTTGTTTTTCTTACACTTCACATCATGGTTCCCCACTGATGTTAGTCAGGGCAGGAATCTGGAGGCAGGTGCTGATGAAGCCATAGATGCTTGTTGCTTACTGGCTTGTTCCTCATGGCTTGCTTAGCCTACTTTCTTGTAGGACCCAGGACCACCAGCTCAAGGATGGCACCACCCACAATGGGCTGGGCCTTCACAAACCAATCACCAACTAAGAAAATGCTCTAAAAGCTTGCCTATTGCCCATTCTTATGGGGGTCATTTTCTCAATGGAGGTTCCCTCTTCTCAGTTAAAATTCACTTGTGTCAAGTTGACATACAACTACCCAGCACACCATCAAACAACAAATTATAAATATACTTTTTCAAAGTTTAGTAAATCTCTCTTTGGTGTTTGTACAGTCCTACTGGGTGATACCCTTAGGCCTTATCCTCAACAGTGCAAATGTCACATGTTGCTAAGTTCTTTAATTTCCTTTCTCCAGACATATTTGCTGTGGGATGTTCTGTATGGCAAATGTGTTGCTCTGATTGGTCAATAAATAAAACACTGATTGGCCAGTGACTAGGCAGGAAGTATAGGCGGGACTAACAGAGAGGAGAAAAGAAAGAACAGGAAGGCAGAAGGTGTCACTGCCAGCCGCCACCAGGACAAGCAGCATGTGAAAATGCCGGTAAGCCATGAGCCACATGGCAAGGTATAGATTTATGGAAACGGATTAATTTAAGCTATAAGAACAGTTAACAAGAAGCCTGCCACAGCCATACAGTTTGTAAGCAATATAAGTCTCTGTATTTACTTGATTGGGTCTGAGCGGCTGTGGGACTGGCAGGTGAGAGAGATTTGTCCTGACTGTGGGCCAGGCAGGAAAACTCTAGCTACACATATTCTTATTTCAGGGGCCTGCTGAGTACAGAAGGGAAGGAACCTGATTAAACTCACGGCCGTACATAAACATTTATATACCACCTAACATTCCCATATGTGTTTGTATTCACTGGGTATTCATTTTGGGGAATCAAATATTCTCAGCATAAAAGTTCAGGTAGAATAATAAAAAGAAACCTGAAGACAACAAGGAAAGTTCAGTCTCCAGCGTCTTCCTGGACAATTTCCGATGGAGCCTGTGTAACGCACAGGCTGACTTCATCACCAAATCTGTAATGAAATTTTACTCAATTTGCTTATAATATCTTTAAATATTTCCAAGTTAATAAGAAAACTATTTGAGAAAGAAAATTCTGAGAAGGATAAGGCCCGTGGAAAAATTATTTAGTTTCTCAGATACGAACAAGCTAAGAGTTATCTAGAACAGAGGCCTTCCCAGCTGTCGGGGCCTACACTGCAACGACATTACAGTCTTTAAAGAGAGAATGCATTCCAGTTCTTTTTCCAAGACTTTCAGTGTTTCCAAAACAGTAATCGTGCTGTTTATTTATGTGTGATGAATGCTTTTCTGTGCAGCTCAACCCTAAATTCAGAGACTTTTGTAAAGAGTGAATTGTCCCTGCAGCCAGCAATACTGAACAAGCTCTAGGGAATAAAACAGTAAAGGGGAAATGAAACATTTGTCAGCCACTCTTGAAAACTTACAGCATTGCCTGGGAATTATGGTATTTTGTTTAATAAATGATGTTTACTTAGTTAGGGCAAAGTGTTATTAAAGTCATTTCAAACACAAAAACTTTCTTAAATTTCTCTAATCCCTTCACATTTTCAGAGGCTGTCGGCTATGATGGCCCACAAGACAGTAATCTGAATTCTAATACCAGGTTGTAAGTAGACCCTTGTCTTGACTTCAGGCACTTCGTTTTATCAAGGAGGCTCTCTTATTCCTCTTTGTTTGCAATGTGAGAGTTAATCCAGTACTCCGTGTGGACCCAATCCTGAGCCCTGGTAACCTCCCATAGCTGAACTCCACTTTGTCACATGTGAGAGCCACAGGTACAGCCCACTCAGTGGAAAAGCACGGTTTGCTTTCAACATCTCAGTTCAAACAGCCCACTAAGTCTGCAAGAATGTCTTAGAGAGTCCTACTTGATTTCTTCTCTTCCTGCCCCTCTCATCTTGATACTTTGAAACAGGCTAACAGTGTGATTTACAAGTGATGCACAATTCCTGAGGTTTATTGTTGTTTTTTCATTGTTCCCCTCACTAGCAAGCCTGATACCTTGTTTAGCACTGTGGCATGACTTTAGTATGGGCTCCCCAGATGCTGTAGGGCAATAGGACTCTGCTCCTTCTTTGGGAAAGGGACCATCTATGAGCTCTGGCACATTGACTCTTTGATCTTAATTTCAGTAATTCCATTATCTTCTCCATCCTGTAAATTTACTGCCTTTGGTTAATTTTCTTCTTTAATAGGTAGAGCCTATAAATCAACTTTGTAATCAAATATATTGAGTGTTCGTTCATAATCTACCTGAAGTTATCTTTCCACATTTATTACCCCAAAGTGTCCGTAAAGCAGTCCAACTTTCCTTTGTCTGACTCATTTAGATTCCAGGCTCATGAGTACATTAGTGGGAACTGCAGTCCTGGTAATGGATGAGTTCACTCAGCAGACACCTGTTGAGAAGGCTGAAGACAGCAAACTCTGTGTTCTCAGGTCAAGCAAGCAAAAGACATCAAAGAAATAGATAAGAAACATTTTCAGAAAAAAAGTAAGCTTAGTAGGAACAAAAAAAAAATAGTATTAGCCAGAGAAGATAGGGGAGGGAGGGAGGGAGGGAGGGAGAGAGAGTTGGAGAGACACAGAGACAAAGAGAAAGAAACAAAGAAACCACACACACACACACACACACACACACACACACACACACACACACACCACAAATACAAATGAGATAGCTGGGAACTGAGGTCTGGAAGAAAGAGATCTTAAATGTGGTGAGTTCAGTTAGAGAATGTGAGTCCTCTCAGTCCTCAATCAAGGGAGATGGCAATGTGGGGGGGAAAAAAGAAGAAAATCATTTACCATGTGAGTCTGAAGACTCTACGGAATCTGATCCCCAGAACTAAGGTAAATGGCATGTGTACTAGTGTATATATCTGGAATCCCAGTACTCCTAGCATAAAATGGCTGATGCGGACAGAAGAATCATCCAGAAGCCTATGGACCAGCCAGTCCGGTGTACATAAAGTTTCAGAAACACAGAGACTCTGCATCAGAAATGAGGTGGAAGACAAGATCCAACTCCCAGAAGTTGTCCCCTGACCTCTACCTACTACTCCATGCCTACACTCACACACATGCAGATACACATCCACATACAAAACTCACAAATATATACACAAACACAAAGTAAAGATATTTTTCAAAAAGTGAGTCTTTTCAACACTCTTTGTCCCAATAAAAATTACATGACAGTTATTTCCCCCTGGTTCCTTACCTGCCTATTCTACATGTGAAGTTTCATTTTGCCTAGTCTGTACCTGTGTGACATCACTACCACAAGTCCCCTCTGCCACACTATCATATTGCATTGCTTTTTATTACTCATTAGTAAAAATGTAAAAGGAGTTTATAAAATATACATATTTAGTGCTCTATGGATTAAGCTAGTGTTGTTATCTTGTTCTGCTGTTGTGGGCCACAAGAATATATCATAGAGATTCAGCTGTGTATTAAAGCTATACTTTGGCTGGCCAAGGGTCTGTCAAAAGGCAAGCCATTTATTATGAATATTTGGTGTTATCTGTGAGACCCTCACTCTATTCTCTAAGACAAAGAAGGAGGCTTAGACAAAGATATCTTAATATAGACAGACCCAGGCCAGTTTCAAGCTCCCAGAAATGATGGTGCCAGCCCCAGGAACTCAAAAGTACAAAGTCAGGATGTTTGAAGAGCCATCTGGTAGCATCTAATTAACCATAGAGTGCCCCAAATGCTGGACAAAAGCCAAGCCATTTGGTGGTGACTGAATAACCACAGGATGTCCCAACGCCGGAGATGGCACGTCTCAACTCCAGAGATGGGCTGTAAAAGTTCTGACAAAGCAAGTGGACAAACTAAAATAAGATAACACTGAGGACTGGGTAAGATTTAGCCAGTTAGAATTGCACCTGTACTAACTCCCCCACAACCTAGAGGGACTTGTGGTTTCTGCCTTTAAAAAGCTAGCCTCACAAAGAGCGAGCAACTCCTCCCTGCCTCGCTGGGGACAAGTTCCCTGCCGACTTGCACTGTACTGCATGACTACAATAAACCTTGCTGTTGCATTCTGGACATCCTTGGTCTTTGGTGGTCTCTCTTGGGGTGATTTGGGCATAACATTATCCAGTCTTTAATATTTCAGCTGTCTTCTACTATGAAATTCTTTCGTGGCCAAATATTTTCAGACCTGCTGAACTTCTAGGTAACTTTCCTGCTTTAGCCATTACCTGGATAAGGTCACTGAAGCAAAGACAAGCTGGCAGGAAAGGCATAGCTTTGTTTCTTGTGCAAATGAAGCTCAGACCCAAGGCCTATCAGATCTCTTGGGCAACTGATTGAGAACAAAAGAGGTTTTTACATATCAAGGTGAGAGTTAGAATAACATTCCTGAGGAGGCAGAGAACCCCCTGCCCAGGGAAAGAAAGGGCAGGCATTTTCTGTAGAGACAGACAGAATGGCATGGCGAGAAAGAAGAGAGGAAGACAGAGGTTCCACAGAGGGTAAACAGATCTCAGGTAGGGTTTTCTGAGTGCCAGGAGTAGAGAGTAGTAGAGATGGAGAAAGAGGATACAGAGGACGAAGATGAGGCTGGAAGCATAGAGTTTAGTCATTAGCAGAGCTATGAGCTAGGGAACTTGATGGAACTGAAGCTATGGAGACAGAGTTTCATCCCAGAGAAATAAAGTAGATGGATACAGAGCTTGGTGTATCTAGGTTTATTCTTATCCTGAATGCCTGATGGAGCTATAGCTGAATTGATAGAATTTTGTCTCAGAGGAATAAAGTTGACAGACATAAGAATATAGTGTACATAGTTTTTTTTTTTCCTCAGATATCCCACACTGGATGTAGCTAACCCCTGGACCCCTGGGTATTCCATATTCTGCTAAGATACTTAAGTAATAAATGAGGAAAGGAATTCCTCAATGATGATGGCTTTTAAAGGAACAACGACGTTGGAAGAAATCTATTTCCATGAAAGTGCACTGCATGCTAAGTGAAACTGCTGAGAGGAAGAGTGTCATTTCAGGAAATGACCTCCCAGTTCAAGTAACTACTGGAGCTTGGGACAGGGAATTGCTATCTCAAATTAAGTAATACCCTCCAACAAACACCAAGAGGGAATGTTTAGTTTTTCCAGATGTATTTGGATCCTGACAAGATGATTAGATTCACTGCAGTGATTCAAATCACAGACTGCTAAATTACATACTGAAGAGTTTATGGGTCCTGGTCTTTTAACACAAGGAACAGGAGGGCCAGTCAACTTGCCAATCACCTCCTTAGATGTCACTTCTGATTTGGAATACAGTGTCCCATGTCATAAAAGAGCCACAGATTAAGTAGTAGCTCTGTTTACTCAAATAGTAATCATTGACTAGTAAAACATGACAAGTGATGGAAATGGGTCAGGACACCATCACACACCTCTCTATTTCTAGTCCCACCCCAGAACAGCTTAGTGTCAGGTTCTGGGGATGATCCTATGATGAGCTAATTAATGAGGACTCACAAAACCTGGAGCAGGGAGGTTCTGTGATGTTTCTGCCCTTTGTGGAATAAATTAGTCCTCCCCATTTCTATTCTTAGTTGGGATAAATATAGATTGAATGCTACCAGTATGGATCAGAGTTCAAATGGTACCCACTGAGATTTCTAGATTTTTTTTAATCACATAACAAAGAATTATACCAAGGATGTGTGGATACTGACAGAAATGGAGACCATTTATTAAGGAAGACAATGATATGTTAAAGCATAGAAGTAGGCTAGAGAGCTGGGATAGGTCCTAGACTTAATAGTCCCTGGCCTCCAACATCATGACCATCATGGCTTTTTCACATGGGCACCTGCCTTCTCCTGCATTCAAAACTCACAAGGCTTTTTCTCTCTGCTCCCTCTCATGTAGACCAAGGTTTCCAGTCTTTCAGCTAACTGCTCTCTTTCATGTGTTAACCTTGATGCATCTTTCTCCATCCCCTACTCTGCTGCCACTGAGATCTCTCCTAGAAGTAAAACATGATACAAAAACAACTAACCACATCCAGGGCACCTTACATGCTCCTTCATTTCCAAGAGATGGGAAAGTCAAACCAGTCTCAGAAAGATGCAGAGGTGTGTACCACATCCACGGCTATGTCACATGCTCCTTCATCTCCAGGAGACCAGAAAGTCAACTAGTCTCAGAAAGATGCAGCTGTATGTACCACATCCATGGCTACCTCACATGTTCCTTCATCTCCAGGAGATGAGAAAGTCAAACCAGTCTTAGAAAGATGTAGAGGCATGTTGATGAAAACATTTACGTTTTAATTCATAAATGATCTCAAGTTAATGAATATTGAAGCCTTCTGTGTTACACGTGGAGCTGTATAAGATAGAGATTTATGGCCAGAGTAGAATGTGATAATGTCAAAATGAGAAGTGAATACCAGTGATTGATGTCTTAACCTTTCCTTAGCTGTGTATAGGTAAAAGTAAGAGCTGAAATTTGCTATCTGTCTTTTATGAAGTCAATTGTTTAACTTGTCATGGAATATTCAGGAGTGTAGAACAAAATAAAATTTGGGGTAATATTTAAACACTTAGAATTTAGCCAGGTTTCTATCACTAAGAACTTCAGGAAATACGATTTAAACATCAACAAAAAACTTTCTTTCAGAAACAGAAGTAAGCATTTGTGTTTTGTAAATGTGGATTATATAGAATTATTTTAATTAAAAAATAGTCATTTCAGGTTTGATAGATTCATTGAAATGGATTTCAGGTGAAATATCCTTTAATAATGGAAGCCACCCCAGGATACAAGATTAACTCAAAAAAATCAGTAGCTGATTTTTGAGCTGAGAAAGAAATCAGAGAAACATCACCTTTTACAATAGCCAAAAATAATATAAAATACCTTGGGGTAACTCTAACTAAGCAAGTGTAAGACCTGTATGATAAGAACTTTAAGTCTCTGAAGAAAGAAATTGAAGAAGATATCAGAAAATGAAAAGATCTCCCATGCTCATGGATAGGTAGAATCAACATAGTAAAAATGGCAATCTTACCAAAAGCAATCTACAGATTCAATGCAATCCCCATCAAAATCCCAACACAATTCTTCACAGACTTGGAAAGAACAATACTTAACTTTACATGGAAAACAAAAACCTAGGATAGCTAAAAAAATCCAGTATAATAAAGCATCCTCTGGAGGCATCATGATCCTTGACCTCAAGCTCTACTATATAGCTATAGTAATAAAAAAAACCAGCTTGGTACTGGCATAAAAACCAACATGTGGACCAATGGAATTGAATTGAAGACCCTGACATTAATCCACACACCTATGAACATATGATTTTCAACAAAGCAGCCAAAACTGTACCATGGAAAAAGAAAGCATCTTCAACAAATGGTGCTGGCATAACTGGATGTCAACATGCAGAAGACTGCAAATAGATCTATATCTGTTGCCATGCACAGAACTCAAGTCCAAGTGGATCAAAGACTTCAACATAAATCCAGTTACACTGAACTTGATAGAAGAAAAAATAGAAAGTAGTATGGAATGCATTGGCACAGGAGACCACTTCCTAAATATAACACCAGTAGCACAGACACTGAAAGTGACAATTAATAAATGGGACCTCCTAAAACTGAGAAGCTTTTGTAGAGCAAAGGATACAGTCAATAAGACAAAATGACAGCCTACAGAATGGGAAAATATCTTCACCAACCCCACATCTGACAGAGGGCTGATCTCCAAAATATATAAAGAACTCAAAAAGCTAGACTTCAAAATACTGAACAATCCAATTAAAAAATGGGCTACAAAATTTAACAGAGAATTCTCAACAGAAGAATCTCAAATGGCTGAAAGGCATTTAAGGAATTGCTCAACATCCTTAGTCATCAGGAAAATGCAAATCAAAATAACTCTGAGATACCATCTTATACCTGACAGAATGGCTAAGATCAAAAACAGTGAAGACAGCTTATGCTGGAGAGGATGTGGAACAAGGGGAACACTCCTACACTGTTGTTGGGAATGCAAACTTGTACAGTCACTCTGGAAATCAGTATGGCGGTTTCTCAGAAATTTGGGAAAAAGTCTTCTTCAAGACCCAGTTATACCACTCTTGGGCATATACCCAAGGAATGCTCAATCTTCCCACAAGGACACATGCTCAGCTATGTTCATATCAGCATTATTCATAATAGCCAGAACTGGAAACAACCTAGATGCCCCTCAACTAAAGAATGGATAAAGAAAATGTGGCACATATACACAATGGAGTACTACTCAGCAGTGAAAAACAATGATATCATGAAATTTGCAGGCAAATGGATGGATCTAGAAAATATGATCTTTAGTGAGGTAACCCAGACTCAGAAGGACAAACATAGTATGTACTCACTCATAAGTGGATACTAGATGTGAGGGAAAGGATGGCCTGACTGCAACCCACAACTCCAGAGAGGCTAGCTAACAGGGAAAGATCCTAGGAGGGACACATGGATGACCCTGAGAAGGAGAAGTAGATGAGATCAACATGAGCAGACTGTGTGTGGGAGTGTGACAGAGGGCAAGGAGTGGGGGATGAGAACATAGGGAAATGGGAGGGTCAAGCTGGAACAGGGACAGAGTGGGAGGCCAGGAAGGAAGATATCATGATAGATGAGGACATCATGGGAATAGGAAGAGGCAGGGTGCTGGGGAGGCTCTCAGGAATCCACAAGGATGACTCCACCTTGGTCCGCTAGCAGTGGTCTAGAGGGTGCCTGGTCTGGTCTACTCTGGTGACCAGTCTAGTGAATACCCTAACCGTCATCACAGAGCCTTTGTCTAGTGACTGATGGAGGCAGATGCAGAAATCCATGATCAGGCTCCAGGCTGAGCTCTGGAAATCCAATAGATGAGAGAGAGGAGGGATTTTGCAGGCGGGGGATGTTGAGATCATGATGGGAGGACGTGCAGAGATGACCGGCCACACTAGTGGAAGCCCATGAACTGTGGTCTGGTGGGTGTGGAGCCCCCATGGGACTGGAGTAGGCCCTTTGGATATGGAAGACAGTTGTTTGTCCAAACTGTTTGGGGGGGCACCCAGGCAGGGCAATCGGGATCTGTCTCTCATCTATGGGCAGGCTTCTGAGAATCTGGTGCCTGTGGTGTGATGCCTTGCACAGCCTTGGTGCAGTGGGAAGGAACTTGGACCTGCCTAGGCTCAGTGTGCTGGGCTCTGCTGACTCCCCATGGGAAACCTCGATTTGGGGGATGTGGGGATGTGGGGTGGCTTGGGAAAGAGAGCTGGGGGGTGGGAGGAGGGAGAAGGGGGGATCTGTGGATAGTATGTGGAGTGAGTAGAAAATTTTTTAATAAAGAAAAATGAAAAACAAAAAATGGAAGCCACCCTCCACCAAAGGCATGAAGGAGGACTTCCTCCTGGCCATGGAGCAAAAGGACTCCTGATGTGGTGTGAACTTGATGATGGCACTACATGCCTATTGCATTAATGAGATCTTGCACCTTCAAACCCTGACCTGATAGATCTCTGAGCTGACCACAGCTCAGCTCTGTGACTTGGGAAGACACAGCCATGACATGTGCAAGTGACTAGGACTAATGAAGAAGGAAAACATCAAGTCTGAATTCTCTTGGTTGCATAAAAGTTGATCCCAAAAGTGTGAGAAGTTATTCCTATTTTTAAGAGTTCAGGTTTTTTAATTTGTGTAAAACAAGCATCAATCCATTTTATAAGTAAAAATCCTAAAATTTAAAGTAAAAAAAAAAGAATATAAGCCATCTAATAAAAATCCAACAGCCATGAGAAGCCCTTTTCTTTGGTTGTTGGTCGGAGACAACAATTCAAGAGACCTCCAAAACATATGACTGATCACCATTGACTTTGGTTTCCCCCCAAAGGTTGAAGATAAATCCCTATTGCTGAAGACACAATGTACTTCTGAAATGGGACTCAGAGATCCCTGAGCTAGAAATGACCTGAATGTTTATTTCCTCACTGATGACTAGTTTTCAATGGTAACAGAAGGCACCATGTCAGCTTCTAAAAAAAGGAGGCAACCAACAGTCCTACCCAGGACTACTGTGACTACTATCAACCACATCAACGACTAGAGTGGCACAATAGCCCTAAAGGTACAGTAGTGTCATGTATACCTTGTCATTAATCAGCAGCTCTCTAATTGGACTTCAGGCATGACCAAGAAGAGGGAAATCATGCCTGGTACTGGAAACCTACTTGACAACTTAGTGATAATGAAGTCATGGATCTTGGAAGAGAATCCACAATCCCTATGTTTACTAAGCTAGCATAAACCCACACAATTGTGCACTGTACAGCTTTTACATATGAGCTTCTTTCACACTAAAAATATACAGGATTCATATGTCTTTTATGTCCTGATAATATGGTTCTTTTTATTACTTAATAATATCCTTTATAGAAACTAAGCACAATTTGCATATCCACTTACCAACTGAAGAAGATTTTATATATCTCCTGAAGTGTGATCCTAATTATAGGTGGGAAATCCAAGCAGAGATACAGAGAGAAGTCAGGGGCAGATGCCAGCCAGCTGCCAGAGGAGCAAGATATATTAGAACATAGGTAAAGCCAGGAGACACATGGCTAAACATAGAATAATGGAAATGGGTTAATTTAAGTTATAAGAGCTAGTTAATATTGAGCCTGAGCCATAGGTCAAAAAATTATAAATAATACAGGCCTCTGAAAGATTATTTGGAAATGGCTCTGAGATGGGGTAGAACAGATAAAAGTCTTCATTTACATATGGCACCAAGCAAAATTCTAATTAGTCTTAATAATAAAAACCTGGAGTGAGACATCAGGGTAAGAGCTAAAAGGTCAGAGAAGCAAAGGAACAGATGCAGTCACCTCTTACCTCTCCAACTCCTCAGACTGAAAAGGGCCAAGCTCCTGTCTCTGCTTCGCCTTATCACGTCTTCTTTCTTCCCAGCTGTATTACTTCCTGTTTTCTGTCTGTACAGACCTCTAGACCTCTATGGTTAACAAGTGGCTAGATCCACTCTCTTATCTTCAGGCAAGCTTTATTTGTCAGAACACAAAGTATCACAAAGGTTCCCTCTTTTTATCTAAAATAAAAAGAGAAGGTTTAAACTAACATAGAAAAACTATATACAATAAATACAATAAGTACATACAAATATATATAGGTAATAACTATATCAACAATGTCTAGTCCACTAGGATTTGACAAATTCAGAGAAAATACTCCATTATCTATCATATCTTGGTGAGTCCAAAGGTTTGTACCTAATTCACCTTCTATCCTAATAAGCATTACCAACCCAAAACTATCTTTTGATGTCTCTCAATCCTATACACTTCACACCTCTTTAGTGAGTTTCTTTTATGAATGTGTTAACAAGGAATACTATATAACTATATAGTCTTAAACTCCATTAGAGATCCAAGAAGGAAATAATATCTGAGTAAGCAGAGAGTGCAAGCAAGTGACATCCAAAAACTTTGAGAAATGAGAGAAATAGCTAGCTGCCTGGACAGTCATCCAAAGTGCTTCTATAATGTTGGGGCATTCATCTTCAGCCTACATGCCTAGAATATCTAAAGACTTTTCTGTGAAGTAGGATATTCTGGAGGGTTGTACTACCTTGTCTTGGCAAAGTTCAACAGTCACTTTCTCTTGTGTCCTGTTTGTCCAATTTGGACAGCATACTGTCAGCAGTCAAGGCAAGGACACTTTCTTGTCCAGTGGCTAACTTTTGCCACAAAGAAAGTAAACTTCATGTGGAGTTTCTTTGATGTCCATCATCTTCTATGAAGTACATTGGTGCTGCCAGGAGCAGACATGTCTCATTGTCCTAAAAAAGTAAGAATCTATGTTATTAAAACATCTTCAATGCTATATTCTGTAGATCTCTGAAGTATTTGAAAACTACCTGTCTATGTAAAATATATCTGTTTGACCTAGAAAACATAGCTAATATGACTACAGGTTTGATTGTAGTAGGTGACTAACTACTAACCTGCATTTCTTTATTATCCTAAGTAGTTTGTAATAATAACTTTCAAGGACTAGGAATTTGTATTACATTGTTAAATGAGCTGTATAGGTACAATATCTTGAACAAGAGTAGAAATGTATGTACAGAATGTTCTAACAAAAATAAATTTGTATCAATTTTTATCAATATACATAAAATTTGTATCAATACATAAAAATTCATATCAATTTAAAATATTTAAAACTAATAGTTTCTTTATTGAAAAGTAGATTCAATAATCTACCCTTTTCATCCTATAATTTCTATAACATATATACAGTATAAAAAATAACCTCAATTTTGTATCAATATACAAAAATCCAAGAAAGTGTAAAATATGTAAAACTAGTAGTTGCTTTTTGGGTTCAAAAGTAGATTAAATAATCTACCCTTTTATCCTATCATATCTATATTCCCCTTTTTTCTTTTCAAAACAAGAACCCTGAATCTATTCTCCTTTGTTCAGCTTTTTTCCTGACCATTATCAATAAAAACCAACCCCCTAAACAATGACAAATATACATAACCCACTGAATGACCAAAAACCACCCACCCCACCTCTTGGGAATACGGGTATCATGTTCTTAAAACTACTTCCTGCTGGCTGGGGGTGACGGCATCTTTAGAGGCCCATGAAAAAGAATTTGGATAATTATCAAGTCCTAGGAGAGCTAGTTTATCATTTGTTGTCCAGTCTCTGCATAATGGGAAAATGCATGGTTTAGCTCAAGCCCTGGCTAGAGTAGTCTGTGAAGCTATATCATCTCAGTTAGCCACCTCAAAATGGTCCTGAGCAGTGTGTAGTCCAAAGCCAAGCTTTGCAGTGGTGTTTGTCAGCTTAGCAGTGTTACCACAATCCAGGTGGAATCATTGTTGTGGAACCCATCTCCTTTTGGAGACACAAAGGTCACTGTTAGGCATGGTCATGGTTCACTCCAGAAAATTTAAATATTTTAAATATCATATGCTGTGGTATACCCCATATTGTGTACCCCAATAAAGCTTACCTGGGAATCAGAGGACAGAGCCAGCCACTAAATTAAGTGTAGAGGTCAGGCAGTGGTGGCACACACCTTTAATCCTATCACCCAGGAGTCAGAGATCTGTCTAGATCTCTTTGAGTTCAAGGCCACACTGAGCTACAAGAGAGTAACAGAACCAGGCCGTGGTGACACATGCCTTTAATACCAGAAGTAATATGGCAGGACACAAAAAGGTATATGAGGCGTGAAGAAACAGGAACTCATTCTCTGGAGGCTGAGCATTTTGTAGAGGTAAGCTAGTGGCTGGCTATTTTGCTTCTCTGATCTTTCAGCTTTCACCCCAATATCTGGATCGGGAGTTTTTATTATAAGACCTTTTAAGATTCATGTTACATCTGGCACCCAACATTTGTGTGGCACAAATTCACAAAAAAGCCTCTGGCCTGTGGACTTGTAGACCCCAACTTAGTCCTGAGATGCATGCAGCTGGAGTCTCCACCACACGTGGGCCAGAGTTCCTAACCAGCTGGATCCAGATGACTGGATCTTTCACTTCTTCTCTCCTGGTGATTCCTATCTTGAGGTGCTACTACACTAGGTAGCTGCCTTGAAACCCACTTGGGCTTCTACTGTTCTATGTATTTGGCAGAGTTGGTGAGTCAGTTAAGAATTCTTAAAGGGAGAAATTAGTTAAAAGACAATTTTTCCCATTTTAAAAAATGGAAAACATTTTTACAATGGAGTGTGTTTGGTTTCTGTTTGATAACATATTAGGCAGGCTGAAAAAGGAACAACTAAGTGAGAGGATAATTAATGTTGATGGGATAGATATAATATCAATTATATATATTATTTGCTTGATCATTTCTGTTTTATCATTAAAAAAGTTGATTAATGTGAGTGCCAAGATACAAGTTTTAGAAAAACTTGTAAAACAGATCATAGAGAAATTCAGACCCAGACAGAGGAATTTAAAGGTGAACCAATCTCAGCATTGCATTATATGGTTACAGAGAAACAGCCAACCTTAATCTATCTAGTAACCATATAGGAACTGCTAAAAGCTCAAGATTGTGTACGAGCTGATTGGACTCCCGTGCCAATGTTAAATTTGAAGAGATTCAAAGAAGCTATAGCATCATGTGGTATCCATTCTCTGTGAAGCAAATGTTAAATTCATGGTCAACTTCTAATAGAATTATTTCTCAAAACTGAAAAGATTTGGTTACAGTGGTCTTAGAGGTTGGTCCCCAGGTACAATGGAGGACCTGGTGGAAAGATGAAGCTAAGACCATTAAACAACGAAGTAGATCTAGAGGTATGGAAATTTCCCAAGATCAACTTCTTGGAGAAGATGATTATACTGATATATAAAAACAATCTTTATATCATGATCACATCCTAATTTTATGCTGAATGGCAGCCTCGAATGCTTGGGACAGAAATGAAGATGTAGGAAGGAAAACTGAGTCATTTACAAAACTTATTCAGGGCCCCCCAAAATACCTTCACAGATTTCTTACAAAGGCTGTATCCAGCAGTAAATAGAATGATACCAAATTCAGAAGCTCAACAGATAATAATTGAATCTCTAGCTTTTGAAAATGCTAATGCACAATACAAAGGGATAATTAGCCCATTAAAGGCAAGATAAGCACCTTTGGATGACTGGATCAGAGATACAATTAATAATGAATCTTATGACCATGATGATACTTGGCTAGGAGAGGTAATTTCCAGAGGTTTGAAGGAAAATAATAATGTCAAGTGTTTCAATTGTGGTAAACAAGGTCACCTAAATTGGGACTGTAAATAGGGCATTCCTAGAAATGATGTTTTATCAAGGAACAATGGCAACAGAATGCCCCTCCTTTCTGGATTATGCAGAAGGTGTGGTAAAGGCAAACATTGGACTAACAAATGTAGATCAAGAAGGAACAGACAAGGTAATCCTTTGCCTTTGCCATTAGGAAAATCTCTGAGGGGCCTCTTATAGGCCTCCATAACAAATTCGGTTTAGTCCTTTCCTACCATCATAGGAGAAACCCATTCTCAGAGAAATTAAAGAACCTAATGCCTATTGTAAAAAACCATACTGCTCAGGGTGATAAAACAGCTATAGAAGAGAGAACAGAAAATTCAGGAGAAACCATACAGTGAATTTTTTGGCAAACTTCAATAAATGAACAAAGACCAAAATTAAAAAAAGAATAAATGATACTCTCATTGAAGGTCTGATAGACACAGGTGCAGACATAACAATCCAGAATCTTGGTAATGAAATTGGCCTCTTCAGGAGGTAAATATTCAGCTTTTAGAGATTAGAATATTATCTCAAGTGAAACAGCATGAGATGAGTCAAATGTATAGGTCCAGAAGGACAGAGAGGAAAACTACAGCCTTATTCAGTTACAAGAAATAATCAGGAATAGGAAGCATCTCTTATATATATAACCTGGCAACAAGCCAAGGTAATTATAAGGAAATGCCTATTTGTTCTTTATACAATTAAAGTCCACTACCATCAGGATATAACCCAAAGGGTACTCAGAGGAATGAAATCTGACAGATGGATGTGTTTCATTTTGCAGAATTTGGAAAATTGAAATATGTACACCACACCATTGATACCTATTCTGGATTTCAATGGGCAACTGCTCTGAGTTCCAACAAGGCTGATACTGTAATCAAACATTTGCTAGAAGTTGTGGCCATTACAAGCATACCTGTACAAATTAAAACTGACAATGCTCCAGCATATGTCTCTGGTAAAATGAAACAGTTTTTTGCTTATTACAATATAAAGCATATGATAGGTATACCACATAATCCTGCAGGCTAAGCAGTCATAGAAAGATCAAATTGAACCCTAAGCAATATGCTAAATAAACAGAAATGGGTAACAAAAACACCCAGGGATATATTACATAATGCTTGATCAACTCTGGATTTTCTCAATGCTAATGAGAAAGGAACAACAGCTGCAGAGAGACATTGGATAATAGAAAAAAAAACTACAGAATTAAATCAGCCTATATACTTTAAAGATGTGCTGATCTCAGAATAGAAACCAGGATATGTGTTACACTGGGGACAAAGTTTTGCTTTTCTTTCTACAGGAGAAGAAAAGCTATGACATCATCAAAATTGATAAAAGTTTGATAGGAACAAGAGAGACTCTTAATTAGAAGAGATGATAGTTCACCAACCTGATGGGAGCCATAAGCCTAAACGACCCTTGACACACATGCTGCTATATTTGGGCTTCTCTCCTTTTTTCTTAGATCTACGCCTTGCTTAAGTCTCCATAGCACCAGAACCTCTTCTCACAAATACCAGAACCTCTTCTCAGAAATCAGGTGAATGAGCTGCAGTTAAGCAATTAGGCAGTTAGGCAAGAGTAGATAGATAACTCCTAGAGCAACATTCCCTGTTGGCCAAACAGCCCATAATTAAGTTCCTTCCTGCTTGCAACCCCCGTAATTAAGTGCTTTCCTGCTTGCAACCCCCTTTGATTACATATATATGCCTTAAGAGAAAAATAAAATTTTGGAGCTTGATCAGACATCCTGTCTTGCTCTCATTCTTTGTGTCTCTTGTCCCTCTCATTCACCAGCCCTCCCTTAGATCTCTGTTGAGGACCCTGCTGGCCAGGGCACCAACCAGCATGACCATTCAATTTAAATGAACTTATACCACTAACATCATTTAATCAGATATAACTAGCCAAAAGGGAACCTCCCCAAAGTTAGGGTTGGGGAAGGGTTTTTGTTTTTGTCTTTCAGGAGAATGAAGGCTAAGGAATCTGAAGAACACTGGACAAATGAGACATCTGAAGAAAAAGGACAAATCATCCAAAAAAAATGTCCCAAGAAAAAGAGTAAATTGGCCTATTGGTGTATCACATATATAACAGGATAAAATTTTCTGTCTTCCTAAATATTTGTTTCTGCTCTTCTCCACAGGCATATAACACAAATGGTCTTTATGTAGTCTCAGTTCAATTAAAAATTAAAGCTGACTTTGGAGTTGGAGTGTAACTCTCTCCTTCTCTAAACCCAAGCACATTTGTTAAAAGAAAATGCCAAATCTCTGTATCATGTCAGAAGAGCCACCTGATATTGGACAGAAGAAAAACCAAACTTAACTATTCTATTACCACTAATCTCATAATTTTTTGGTTTTATATTGACTCTTTAAAGCTTTTCTTAAGGTATGAATGTTATATTAAAATTTATAATTATATATATAAAAATTTTGTCATGATATTAATGGTCATATAGAGTACTAACTAATTCTAGAAAAAAGACTTCATTTAGCTTCCTGTAAATGGTTTTGGGTTTGAGTCTCTATCAGTTTTCTGCAGGGAACCATGACAATGCTTAACAGTGACTTTGAAGTTTCCAAAAAGATAATAGAGCCCCACAATGACAATTTCATCAGGATAATAATAATAATACTAAGATGACAAACACCACCCAAAGATCAATTTTGGACTACAAACTGCTCAGAACAATTTCAAGATGGCTAGCTGAGATGATCCAGCCTCATAGACTACTTGAGCAAGGACTTGAGACAAGCTCTGCATTTCCCATTGTGCAGAGACTGGACAAATGACACAACTAACTCTCCCAGGACTTGATAATTAACCTCAAAATTTTCCTTTTCAAGATCCCCTAAAGATCCCCAGACAGTAGGAAATAATTTTAAGAAAACTACGCCAAAATTCCCAAGAGGTGGGGTGCATGGTTTTTGGTCATTCAATGGGTTATAGATGATTGTCATTGTTTAGGATGGCTGGTTACAAGTTGTTAATTGATCATGGTCAAAAAAGGGCTAAACAAGGAGATTAGATTCAGGATTCTTGTTTGAAAAAAAAAGAGGACATAGAGAAGAGGTAGATTATGGAATCTACTCTTAAAAAAGAGATATAGAAATAATAGAATAATAAAAATGTAGATTATTGAATCTACTCTTAAAAAGCAACTACAAGTTTTAAATATTTTACATTGGATTGGATTTTTGTATATTATATACAAATTATGTATATTGATACAAATTTGAGATTGATTTTATTAGAAAATACTATACATATGTTTCTAATCTTGTTCAAGGTATTTTATCTATACACCTCATTTAACAATGAAAGGCAAATTGCTAGTCCTTGAAAGTTATTATTACACACTAATTAGAATATGCAAGTTAGTAGATAGTCACCTATTACAATTGAACTTGTTATATTAAGTATGTTTTCAAGGTCAAAAAGAAATATATTTTAGATAGACAGGTCATCTTCAAACACTTCAGAGATCTATAGAATATGGTATTTAAGATGTTTTAATAATATGGATTTTTTTCTTTTTTTTATGGCAATGAGATATGTCTGCTCCTGGCAGCATCAATCTACTTCAGAAAAGATGATGGGCAATGAAGAAACTCCTTAGGGAGTTTACTTTGTGGCAAGTTAGCCACTGGGCAAAAAAATGCCCTTTCCTTGACTATAACAGTATGTTGTCAAAATGGACAAGTAGGACACAAAAAAAAAAAGGACTGCTGCACCTTGCCAAGACAAAGTAGAAGGCCCTTTAGAAAATCCTGCTTCACAGATGAGTCTGTCAGGTATGCTAGATCTATAGGCCAAAGATGGATGCCCCAACTTTGCAGAGGAAACTTGTGTGATTGTCCAGGCAGCCAGCTGTTTCTGTCATTTCTCACATTTTTTGGAAGTCACTTGTTTGCCCTTCCTGCTTATTCAGTTAACATTATTTCCTTCTTGGATCTCTGAGGGAGTTGAAGATTATGTAATTATAGTTTTCCTTGTTAAGAAATTCAGAAAAGAAACTCACTAAAGATGTGTAAGGTATGTAAGTTTGAAAGACATCAAAAGATAGTTTTGGTTGGTAATGCAAATTTAGATAGAAGGTGAATTAGATACAATCCTTTGGATTTACAAAGATATGATAGTTAATGGAGTATTTTCTCTGAGTTTTTAAATGCAAATGAACTAGACATTGTTGATGTACTTATTGCCTGTATATATTGTATATACTTATTGTACTTACTGTATATAGATTTTCTTGCATCAGTTATAACCTTCTTGTATTATTTTAGACAAAAAAAGGGAAATGTGGTGTAAGACGAATTGCAAAATGGTCTTATTAGTAAAAAACTCAGAGCCAGATATTGGGGTAAAAACCTGAGAGATCAGAGGAATAGGAAAATCCACAGCCAACATCCCCTTACAGATGCCTCAGTCTCCAAAGAGACCTACTTCCTGTATACCCATGCCTATATGACTTTCTGTTTTGCAATCTCATTTCCTCTTTCCACCCAGACCTCCAGATCTCTATACCAGCAATAAATACATCAACAATGTCTAGTCCATTTGCACTTGACAAATTCAGAGAAAATATTCTATTATCTATCCTATTTTGGTGAGTCCAAAATGTACCTAATTCACTTTCTATCCTAACTTGTACTACCAACTGAAAATTATCTTTTGATGTCTTTCAAACTTATACACTTTATACCACTTTAGTGAGTTTCTTTTATGAATTTCTTAACAAGGAAAATTATAACTATCTAATCTTCAACTCCCTCAGATACCTGAGAAGGAAGTAATATTAACTGAGTAAGGAGGAAGCACAAACAAGTGACTTCCAAAAAATTTGACTTATGTCAGAAATAGCTGGCTGCCTGGACAGTCACCTGAGGTTTTTCTGCAACATTGGGCATCATTTTTGGTTTACAGACTTAGCATATCGGACAGACTCATATGTGAAGCCGGATTTTCTAAAGAAGCTTCCTATTTGTCTTGGCAAGAATCAGCAGTCCTTTGTTTTGTGTCCTGCTTGTCCATTTTGGACAGCATAGTGTCAGCAGTCAATGTGAGAGCTCTTTCTTGCTCAGTGATTAAATTTTGCCACAATGAAAGTAAATTCCATGTGGAGTTTCTTCAGTGCCCATGTTCTCTGAAGTAGATTGGTGCTATGAGGAGTAGACATATCTCATAGTCATTA
The DNA here is from genome assembly GCF_949786415.1 of Peromyscus eremicus. Taxonomy (NCBI): domain Eukaryota; kingdom Metazoa; phylum Chordata; class Mammalia; order Rodentia; family Cricetidae; genus Peromyscus; species Peromyscus eremicus. Next base: position 23,388,470 of record NC_081421.1, on the reverse strand, counting down.
AAAAAAAAAGAAAAAAATCTATGTTATTAAACATCTTAAATGTCATATTCTGTAGATCTCTGAAGTATATGAAGATGACCTGTCCATCTAAAATATATCTCTGCTTGACCTTGAAAACATACTTAATATGACCACAAGTTTGATTGTCATGACTAACTACTAACTTACATTTCTTTATATAATAAATAGTTGGTAACTACTAGCAAATTGCATTACATTGTTAAATAAACTGTATATGTACAGTACCTTGAACAAGATTAGAAATATATGTATAACATATTCTAAAAAATTAATCTCAAATTTATATCAACATAAATAATTTATATACAATATACAAAAATCCAATCCAATGTAAAATATTTAAATTAGTAGTTACCTTCTAAAAGTAGATTCAATAATCTACCTTTCCCGCTTATCATATCTATATCCTCTCTTTTTTCTTTTCAGAGTAGATTCAATAATCTACCCTTTATTCCATCAATCAGTAATAAGCCTAAGCTAATGGCTAAGCAGTTATAATTAATATAAGCCTCTGAATGATTTTTTTTATAAGCAGCTGTGGGACCTCAGGGTTGGACAGGATGGAGAAAACTTCTGACTATACCTTTATCTGGGTCTGATTATATTTATGATCTGTTTGAATGTTTTTCTAAAACTTGTATCTTGGAACTTATGTTAACCAACATTTTAGGGATAAAACAAGAATGATCAAACCAATAATACATTACACAAATCTCATCTAAGTTAATTATTAATTATCCTCTCACTTAATTGTTCCATTTTTAAGCCATCCATTGTGTAATCATACAGAGACCTAACATTCTCCATCATAATAGTGTTTTCCATTTTTTAGTGTTGGAAAAAATTTCCTTTCTGTCTTTTTTTTTTAACTAATTTTTTTTTAACTAATTCCCCCCTTTAAGAAATCCCAGTTGTCTCATCAAATCTGCTACTGATGACTGTGAAGATGTGAGGCTGGCTACTGCTACATAGAACAAGTAGAAGCCTGAGCGAGTTTTCAATGCAACTATTTAGTTTGGCAGCAGCCTGAGGAGGGGGTCCAGGGAAAAACCACAACCCACTGGGAGAGGAAACCTGATGTCTGAAAAATGCACACAGAGGATCGTGGGGAAGAAGTACATGTGGCAGGGGCTGCCTAAAGGCAGGGCTGGCCAGTTGTGAGGGTCTAACTCTGGCACCATTTGGAGCCCAAGTATCTGTGAAATTGCCGCAGAGAGGCTGCAACAGAAAACATCCCAGACTAGCTCAGAGGGCTTTGGGAAAAGAAAGAAAAACCTAGCCGATGGGGTGGTGACTACAGCGGGAACCCGCATGCAGCTCCAGACTGTCCAGGTGGCTACAAAGCCACAGGCTTTTCCATGAATTCTTGCCCCAAAAGTTGGACCCCAGTTGAAATGTGATCCTAATTAGTCTTAATAATAAAAACCAGGAGTGAGATATAAGGGTAAAAGCTGAAAAATCATAAAAGCAAAGGAGCAGCCACAGTCACCCTTCTACCTCTCCAACGCCTCAGACCCAAAAGGGCCAAGCTCCTGTCTCTGGCCCACCTTATCACTTCCTCTCTCTGCTCAGCCATATCACTTCCTGTCTCCTGTCTGTACAGACCTCCAGATCTCTGTGGTTAACTAGTTGCTAGCTTAATCCTCTGATCTTCAGGCAAGATTTATTTGTCAGAACACAAACAAAATATCACAACAGTCTCCAGTTTAGTGTGATTTCTAATAGAATTACTATTAACATTTAAATGTGAGGCATGCCTTCAGCAGTTTTGTTTACATTGTTATTGAACAAGATCTCTACCAATTCACAGTTCTACTCAGTTCTTCTCCAGGTAGGCAAACTTCAACCATGGTTTTACAGGATTATGTCTCTATAGTTTTTGGCAATTTGCTCAGCAACCTTCATTATCCAATGCAACAAAAATTATGGGCTTTCCATATTTTGAATTTTAATGATGGCCTTTGCTGTAAGCACAAGAGTGAGAACATTTCTCCCCTTTCTCTATGTCATCTTCTCTGTCACTGAATAGATTTCACCATTGTGGACAAACACAGACACAGGTGGCTGGGACTGACCATGGGTTCAGTGCTTAGCTTGTGGCAGCAGGAGTCAAGGCATCAGCCCACAGAAACTTCTGCAGATCAAAATCAGCTGTGATGAAATCCAGGCGAATTCTGTTTGAAGAGAGAGGGAGAGGTGCCTGGGGCAGATAGGAGGGCCTGTGAAGGGAGAAAATGCCACATCACTGCCTATATCTCTGAATTACTGTTGATAAATCAACATCAATCCAAGTAATTTTGATACCCCATATTTTCCAATAGACTAGTAATACGGACAAAAAAATAAATAGGCAGATATGCATCAAAATTAAATGTCATCATCCATTATATTGACGTAAGAGATATCTACAGAATATTCTACACAAACATCAAAGTGTATATATATATATATATATATATATATATATATATATATATATATACACATTAGTGAGCACTACGTGGAAACTTCCCTAGAATAGACTACATTATGGGACACAAAACAAAGCTTAACAATTTCTGAAAATTTTAAATAATCCCATGTATTCTATCTGATCACAATTCAATAAAACTTAAAGTCAACAGCAAACAAATGTCTAATAAGCAAATACATGGAGATTAAGCAATTTAATCCTAAATGATGAATGAGTCAAAAAATAAATCAATAGATTTTAAAGTTAATGGAATTAAAAAATTTAAAAACAACATAGTAATACCTCAGGTACACATTAAAAAACAGTCTTGCGCGGAGAATTTATAACTTTGTGATCCTATATTTAAAAAAAAGGAGCATAAATAAGTGACTTACTGATACTACTCAATAATTTAGAAAAACAACAAACCAAACCCAATTTCAGAGAATAGCAAGAGGTAATAAATGTCAAAGCAGAACTTAATGAAATAGAAACAAAGAAAACAATACAAAGAATCAGCAAATCTAAGAACTTGTTCTTTGAGATGATAGACATGACTGACAGACCCTTGGCCAAGCTAACCAGAAGAAAGATGACAAAAATGAACAGAATCAGAAATGGACAAAGAAACCTTACTACATTCACCAAAAGATTCTGATTATTATAAGGGAATACTTTGAAAATCTATGCTTCATGAAGATGTAAAATATAAAAGAAATGGATTAATTGCTATATTCATCCAAACTATCAAAGTAAAACCAAAAAAAGTAAATAACCTAAATAGACCAATAACAAACATGAATATTGAAACAGTAATAAAAAGCCTTCCAATCAGAAAAACCCAGGCCAGATGGATTCACAGAATAATTCTACCACACTTTCAAACAAGCTCTAAAACCAATCCTTCTTAAAATATTAAAAAAAAAAAATTAGAAACAGAGAAATTCTACTAAACTTCTACAAAACCTATACCACTCTAATACCAAAAAGAGTTAAACACACACACATACACACACACACACACACACACACACACATATACACACACACACATACACACACACATAAACACACACATACACACACATATACACACACATACACACACACATACACACACACACACACACACATACACACACACATACACACACACATACACACACACACATACACACACACATATACACACACACATATACACACACACATACATACACACACAAATAACAAACAAGCAAACAATAACAAATACAAATTTTCTGAATAAAATACTTGCAGACTCAGCAAAGGCACATAACTGAAAGATCATATAACTCAATCAAATTGATTTTATCCCAGAGATACAGTGATGGTTCAACATTCCTGAGTCAATAAATATAATAAATCATATAAATGGACTTAAAGAAAAAAAATCACATAATGATTTGAATAGATGCAGAAAAACCTTCAGTAAAATTCAATATGTCCTCATTCTAAAAGTCCTGGAGATAACAGGGCTAGTGGAAATATCCTTCAACACAATACATGCTTCACATGGCAAATCAGAAGTAAATTTCATCCTAAGTGGTGAGAAACTTGAAGCAATCCCATTCATATCAAAAACAAGACAGAGATGTCATCTCTCCTCACTCCTTAATAGAGCACGAGTTATATTTTAATAGCATTAGCTGGAGTAATAAGATAAGTGCATAAAACAAAGGAATACAAATAGGAAAGAAAAAGTAAAATTATCCCTGTTTGTAGATGATACCAACTCCTGCATTAGGGAGTTTATTACAGAAGGAGGAGGACTAAATAAGGGATAAATAAGACTGAGGATGCTTGAGTAAGACACAGGGAAGCATCATTATATATTTACCTAAAGTTTCATATAATGCATAAACATTTATGTGTCACACACACATCAACAATATTATAGATATATAGTTTAAATGAAGTTATACAATTTGGGGTGATAATTCTTCCCCCATGAACCATAGACCAACAAAACATGCCAGTATCAGTCATGAGAAACTTCTTTGTAAGTTGTTGGAGAAAGGAGTCCAAAAGACTCCTAAAACAATAAAGTCTATTGTCATTGCCCTTAATTGCCCTTGAGGAGCTGAAAGTTAGTCCCTATTTCTAAAAACACCACACATTTGGGATACAGGATTTGAGCTGAAACTGACCAGAAAGCCTACTTCCTGACAACTAGCTTTAATAGTACTAGGAGGTCATATGCAAGCAGGTAATGTAGAAAAGTTACCAGCAGTCCTACCCAGAAGTGATAGCTATGAACCTCAGTGACCAGCATGACAAGGTATCCTTTAAGGTGCGGTGGTGGAAGTTATATTTTGGTGGTAACTAACAAATGTCTCTTTGGACTCAAGGCCCACATAAACAGGAAGAAAATTATGCCTGATTCTGTAAACCTAGCTATGGCTAATAAGATCTTGAATTTTGAAGGAGAACCTACTACTGCCATTTCCCTAAACCAGTATAATCTTAATTGCATTCGAAACACTTATCCTTCTACCCACAGGAAAGTGTAGATCTCACCTCTCATCAAAGCATCATTTTGCAGCAGCAGGAGACTATCACATAAATCCACACCTTATTAAAATGCACAGAACAAATGACTGTCATGTGCCTAGGCCCAACTGATATATCAACAATAGACTTTCTGCAACTAAGTTTCAGGGAACATCTTGGAAGAGGGAGCAGAGCATCTGCTGAGAGATTGTGCCTTCTAACTAGAGCAGAGAAGCTATATCCATGAAATTTCAACACATCTACCTTAACAAGACCTGAAGGATTCCAAAACAGATTACACCTCCATTGCTGGGTCCTAAGGGCTCCCTTAGGGGAACGGATGAGAAGGCTGGGAAGGCACAGCATCAATGACACAGACACAAGGAGCCAGGTGAGAGGCAAACAGCAGACCTATTTACTCAGTAAAGCAGAAAGTCATATATACCCTCCTCCCAGCATCCAGGCTCTGTCCTAATCTGATGACATTGTGTGGTCTTCCCTCACTGGCCCTGCCATTAGGACCCAGCAACACACCCCATTGTAAATGAGGGAAATCCCATAGGGTCCTACCACAAATGAAGAGCTACAAGCAATTAACAAATGGCCAGGGAAAGAGAATTAGTCTTTTCCAGAGATGAGCCCTTGTCTTTTGTTCAGGATTACTCTGAGTCTCTGGGGCCTTTTGAACCCTTTCCCCCCTATTCCTACTCAGAATGTTATTAGAATATTTATGGGGATGGCATAGACTCAGTATGTCACTCTTGGTAATGCAGCCACTTTTGCTGTCTTAATTTCTACTGATTTATTTATTGCAAGTATCTGACCATCTTCTACTGCCTTCCTTGGCATCCTTCTTCAGTGACTTAAAGTTTTCATTGTAGAGGTCTTTCACTTCCAGAGTTGTTTATTCCTACATTAAAAAAAAAAAAAAAAAAAAAAAAAAACCAGCTATCATGAATGAGCATGTTTTCCTGGTTTCATTTCAGCAGGTTTGCTATTGGCATATATAAAAGCTACTGGGTTTTGTGTGTTGATTCCTCTGCACAGAAAACAAAGCAATTGATTGAATTAATATACAGCCTGTAGAATGGGAGAAAATCTTTGCCAACTATATAAACATTACAGAGGATCACTATCTAGACTATATAAAGAACTCAGAAAACTAAACACCAAAAATTTAGGCAATTTAATCATTTAGTAGGCTAATGAAGTGAGCAGTCAGTTCCCAAAATAGGAGGCATAAATTGTCAAGAAACTTGAAAAGGTGTTCACCATCCTTATCTATTAGAGAAATGCAAAATCAAGCTGAACTGTGATTCGAACTCAATCTCATTAGCATGGCAATCAAGATAAGTAACAGACAGGTTGGCTTGGGCATGAGGAGAAGGGATCCTTACACCCAATGAGTGAGAATGAAAGTTAGTCTTTATGGAAATAAGTACAGGTTCCTCAGGAGTCTGAAAAGAGTATTTCCATATAGATCTATATGATTTGTGGGTATGTGCTTGGAGAACTCGGATCAATACTCCGCAGACCTATACTCATGTCAATCTTATTGCAGTATCACTCACAATAGCCAAGTTCAGGAATCAGTCCAGGTGTCCATAAACAAACAAAAACATGGACTTTTAAAACATGGTATACATGCACAATGAGGTTGTATCCAACCAAAAAGAAAAGCTACGCTATTTGCTGGGAAAAGGCCAGAACTAGAAAAAGAGGTCACAAATTTGAGAGAGAGCAATGAGGGTCCATGGTAGGGTTCAAAGGGAGAAAATGGAAAAAAGTCATAGTAGAGTTTCAAAAAAATAAAAATTTACTGTAAGTAAATAAATAAATATAATAATGGCAGGAAACACATAACTTTAATTTGAAAACCACTAATGGAGCATCAGCCATGTGGCCTGGCTGAGTTATTCAAAAAAGAATAACTTCCCTTTTTCTCCTTTTTATTCACTTCTCTTAGTGACACTTACAACAGGCTGGGCAAGCTTTTCTTGAAGTCCCAGGCGTCTCACTCTTCTGTGAAGTGTCCTCTTTCTTCTGCCCTGAGTCTGTTTGTCCTCGTGTAGCTGGTTGTTGACCTCTACTGCTGAACTTCATGCTTCTTGCCTTCTTCCCCTCCATCTCACTCCTAACAAATGCCGTGATTTATAGCTTATACATCTTCTTGTTTTCTTCTCAAACACTAGTGAAATAGTTTTCCTGTTTCAAAAAACAAAAAGCTTGAACATGGACATGGACATGGGAACAGCAGAATGCAAAGGTGATGTGTGTGCCATTAGCTTCTGATCTGTCAACAGGACCGGAGACTGCTAGGGCTTCCACACTGCAATGGGGATTCTGTTAGTTGTTCTCTAGGAGAGCAGAGCCAATAGGATCAACACATGAAAGAATTTATTGTGAGAGTTCATTTGGTAACAGCAGCAGGATCCCGGCTGAGAACTGAGGCCAGGAATTGTTTGGTCCTTCAGTCTGGGTGTGGCAGCAGCTGGTGCCGGTCTTCAATGGTTGTCTCACTCTGGGGAAAGGGAACCTGCAAACAGAAGTAGCCCGGTTCACAGTGCTGGGTCTCAGCAGTGCTAATCTGCTGCTGGAAGCCCTGGAGGTTTCTCAAGAGTTGCTGGTCCCGAATCCATGCTGATGAAAGCTTGTAAATGCTGCTTCTGACCTCAGGGCAAGAAAGAATCAGCAGCAGCAAGAAGGCAAATTATCTTGGTGCCAAAAGGAATCTTTCTCCGTCTTTCATCTGGACTGCTACCAGCTCTTGAAATCAGTGTGGGTTCTCCCATGTCAAGCAAGACAATCAGGACACACTTCAGGTATGGCTCCCTTCTTAGGTGATTCTGATCTATGGGAAATTGGTATTGAAACCAATTAAAATGAACCGCCAGGGAATAGGAGAAGACAATCTGTTTCCAGTAGAAAATCTCATTTAGCTTTTACCTTCCTTGATCATTTAATATGAACTTCAGTGTGTATATGAAAGGCCATGAATACCAATCTGTGGCATTTTTATTGTTATGTAATCCATAGACTAGCTAACCTCTTCTCCTATAAAGAAAAGATAGTTTGCATTTTCGATTTGGTAGAGCATAGGATGGATATCTGCAGAAACTACTCTCCCATGGCAGTACAAAAGCACCCAGGAATAATAAATGCAGGAATAAATCTCTCTGTGTTCCAATACATTTTAGTTATGAAAGCAAGCAAAGATTGGATTTAGTTCATGTACCATACATGTGGCTGCCCACCAACATGGTAAGTAGTAGTTTATTGAAGGTGCTTGAAAAGAACCTGACCAAAACAGATTTTGGAGACAGTCTTGATATAAGACATGAGTATTAAGTATGAATTATGTGTAACTGACCAATGATTCCATCAGCTAGAGGTAGACTAGAACTTCCCTTTTGGTAAACTTACTATAACAGCGTATATGTTTATGTAATTCACCTAAATTCTTCCACTTTTTGTTTCTCTCTTTTGTCAAACAAATTACTTTCTTCCTATTTTTATTTGTTTTCTCCAAGATAAATAATTGGCAGGACATGGGGTGGTATGGAGGAGTTGGGTGTTGAATATGATCAGGATATGTTATATGCATATATGAACTTCACAAAGAACAGATACATTATATTAAAAATAACTGAAAACTCTTGAACCTTGCCCTTAATTACCCCCACTCACGTCCAGGTTGTTCATGTAGATCTCATCCATTTCTCTGTCATTGGGCGATTCCTGTGTCTTTCTTAGGGTCCTGTTTTCTAGGTAGCCTCCCTGGTGATGTGAGTAGCAGTCTAGTCATCTTTGTTTTACATCTAGTATCCTCTTATGAGTGAGTACATACCATGTTTGACTTTCTGAGTCTGGGTTACCTCACTCAGGATGATTTTTTTCTAGATTCATCCATTTGCCTGCAAACCTCATGATGTCATTGTTTTTCTCTGTTGAGTAGTACTCCATTGTGTATATGTACCACATTTTAATTATCCATTCTTCAGTTGAAGGGCATCTAGCTTGTTTCCAGGTTCTGGCTATTACAAACAATGCTGATATGAACATAGCTGAGCAAGTGCCCTTGTGGTATGATTGAGCATTCTTTGGGTATATGCCCAAGAGTGGTATAGCTGGGTCTTGGGGGAGATTGAATCCCAATTTTCTAAGAAAGTGCCATACTGATTTCCAAAGTGGCTGTACAAGCTTGCATTCCCACTAACAGTGGAGGAGAGTTCCCCTTGCTCCACATCCTCTCCAGCATAAGCTGTCTTCAGTGTTTTTGATCTTAGCCATTTTGACAGGTGTAAGGTGGTATCTCAGAGAGAGCTTAGGGGTGTGGGAGATCCCAGCTGGATCAAGAACAGAGAGGGAGAACAAGGAATAAGAGACCATGATAAATAAAGACCACATGAAAATAGGAAGAAGCAAAGTGCTAGAGAGGTCCCCAGAAATCCACAAAGATACCTCCACAATAGACTACTGGCAATGGTCGAGAGAAAGCCCAAATTGACCTACTCTGGTGATAGGATAGCCAAACACCCTAATTATCATGCTAGAAATCTCATCCAATGACTGAGGGAACTGGATGCAAAGATCCACAGCCAGGCCCCAGGTGGAGCTCCAGGAGTCCAATTGGGGAGAAAGAGGAGGGATTGTATGAGCAAGAATTGTTGAGACCAAGATTGGAAAAAGCACAGGGACAAATAGCCAAACTAGTCGAAACACATGAACTATGAACTAATAGCTGAGGAGCCCCCAACTGGATCAGGCCTTCTGGATAAGTGAGACAGTTGATTAGCTTGAACTGTTTGGGAGGCACCCAGGCAGTGGGACCAGGACCTGTCCTTGGTGCATGAGCTGGCTGTTTGGAACCTGGGGCTTATGCAGGGACGCTTAGCTCAGCCTGGGAGGAGGGGACTGGACCTGCCTGGACTGAATCTACCAGGTTGAGCTGAATCCCCAGGGAAGTCTTTGCCCTGTAGGAGATGGGAATGGGGGTGGGTGGGCTGGGGGCGATGGGGGGGGGAGGGGGGGAGGACAGGGAATCCATGGCTGATATGTAAAATTAAATTAACTTATAAAATTAAAAAAACTAAAAATTTAGTTTTTGAAAAGTAAAAAACCCTCTTTCTGTGTCTGTAACTGGATTAGGGTCTGGGTCCCCCCACCCCCCCCACCCCCCGCCACCCATTATAGCCCATGGAACCAACAGTTACCAAGTAACCTAAGCTATCAAGTGCTTCTTTGTGAGTTGTAAGCATAAAGGATGTGTAAATAAGAATTATGTGATGAGTTCCACACCCTACACACCATTATAAATCAAGCAAAAGGTTTGATTGACTAATACAATTAAAATTATTACTTACCAAGTCTTAATTTAGAGGTCACTTGGCATTTTTTATTTCTTCGTAAAATCCTCCTTTATGGAAATGTTGGAGTGATAGTTTCCTTGTGAGGCAGTACATCTTGACAATACAGTTTTGCAGATGGAGAGGTGAAGACCTCAGGGATTTTCATTTCCTTAGCCAAACCTGATGAAAATTGCTTTATCAGGGAAGAAGATACAACACTAACTATGACTTTCTGTCTACAGGATGCTATAGCCATAGCTTGCAGAATAAGTCGCCCAGTTAGTGAATCAGTTCTTGTTGATGTGATAGCAAAGCATTAATTTGCCTCCTATTGTGGGCCTTTAAATTAACCAGCTGTGTTTAGGGAACACAGTGCAAACAACTGGCTTTTTAAACTGGTTGTTACTTCTCTGATTAAACTGTACTCTCCTATAACAGTCAGCAAAGAGCAGTCACTTACCTGTCCATGCATCCTTGACTGATAGAGCACTTAGTGAGAAGCAACTGTGGGTAAGAAAGTGAGTAGGGAATCTGATCTCCAGCTCTGTAGCAGACCACCTGCCCCAGCCTCCCTTTCTTCTGCCCCCATCTCCAGTGAATCACATGGATCATACCCTCCAATCTTCCTTGCCCCACTAATTGCTTTATCCTAGCCCTCCCTCCAGCATGCATTTCCTGGGAACCCACAGGCCACTGGAGCCATGGAAGTAGGTAGGCTAACTACACATCTTCACCTACCACTCCTCTCCTCCAAACCCAATACACGGTCTCACCCCCAGCTCTGTAGCAATCCACCTGCTAAGGCCTCCCTCTGCCCCTATCTCCAGAAGATCGCGAAGCTGTTCTACTCCAAATTTTCTCCCCACTCATCCTGTTTTCCCAGCCCCCAACTACAGTAGGCTCTCTACTAACCCACCATTAAGCCTGGCTCAGAAGCAAGTAGTCCAGCAAATCCGGTGGATTATCTTCAAATCTTTACTTTCCCTCTACTTTACATGGAATCCCTCAGTCTCTTTCCCAACTATGTAGCAAACTACAGGGTGTGGCATTTCATCACTCTCTCCCCATTCCCAGGGGACTAAGAAAACCATGGTGAGACTCTTAATCCCAAAAGTTCAAGGAGGAAGACCACTGATCTAAATCACCATGGCCAAATTAATTAAAGTAAGCAGTTAATTAAATCAAGCTATTTTTATTTGTATACATGGGCTGTGTCTCCCTAAAAGCAGTGTTCAAGAGATCAGTATTGTATGTGAGGAAGACAAGGATTTTAGAGCTTGGGGATAGGGAGTGCAAAAGGGGGGTTTCAAGGGCAAAATAGGCAGGGTTACAGGAGCAGAAGCATAATAAGTTGGTCATAATGACTTCCTGAAACAAAGGCATGATTACAAGGTGGTCACAACAAGACAGTCATAATAATAGGTAGTTATAGGTAGTCAAAATAACCTTTTGAAACAAAGACATGGTTGCTGTTTCCTGGAACAGGCAGTACAGAACCATTTGCAGTTAAGGTTACAGGTAGGCATAGCCCAGTCCTTGAGACACGGAGGATTAATCATAAAGAGGAATATACCTAGTTTGTCTTTACTGTAAGGTAACTTTAAAGCCTAAGATGAAAGCAGGCCGGTTCATCAAAATATCCTACTTCCTTCCCTCCTGTAGACCTGCTCACTTCCCCTAGCCCATCCCCATTCCTAAGTACCAGCTCTTAATACCTGGGAATATATTTGACACTGAACTCCCAGTGGCCACACCTATCACCAGGCAACACACAGTCAATTAACTCTCAAAAGAAGCAGAGAGGCCAACAGAAACTAAGGAACAAAACACCCAACCCCACAAAAAAGCCAAGACCTGATATGAACTCCTGGAATTACAATCTTCCCAACCCAGATGCTTAAATGACTATGTAAAAACTAATCACTAACAGCCCATACAATATGCCTTCACTAGAGCCCAGCAACCAACCACAGCAGGCCCAATCTATTCCAACAGAGATGAAGCACAACACAAAGACCTAAAAATAGCCTTTATGAATATGATAGAGGTCCTTAATTAAATAAATCCCTAAAGAAATCTATGAAAACCTAAACAGTGGAAGGAAATGAATTATTCACACCTGAATGTTGAAATAGAATCAATAAGGATCAAACTGAGGGGTATTTAGGAACTCAAATAGGAACCTCAGAGACAAGTCTCACAAACAGAATATAAGAGATGAAAGAGAAAGTCTCATGCATTGAAGACACAATAGAAGAAATGGATATTACAGTCAAAGAAAATCTTAAATCTAAAAAAAGATCCTGGCTCAAACATTCACGAAATCTGGGACATTCTGAAAAGACCAAACCTAAGAATCATAGGAATAGAAGAAGAAGAAAAAACTCAGGTCAAAGGCACAAGAAATATTTTCAATGAAATCATAGAAGAAAATTTCCCTAAAGAAGGAGATGCCTAACAAGATACAAGAAGCCGAGAGAACACCAAATATACTGGAGCACAAAATAAATTTCCTTAGGCAAATAATAATCAAAACATTAAATGTACAGAATAAAGAAAGAATATCAAAAGCTGCAAGGGAAAAAGACCAGGCATCACATAAAGACAGAACTTCTAAATAATGCCTTCTCAGTGAAGACTCTAAAAGCCAGAAGGGCCTGGACAGATGTCCTGCTGACTCTACAGAGAACACAGATGCCAACACAGTCTACACAAAGCAAAACTTTTGATCACAACAGAGGAAATAAGACATCCCATGATAAAACCAAATTTAAGCAATATCTGTCTATAAATCCAGCCCTACAGAAGGTGCTAGAATGAAAACTTCAACCTAAAGAAGTTAACCATACCCCATAAAACACAAAGAATGAATAATCCCAGACCAGCAAATCAAAAGAGGAGAAACACTCCCCCTGCCCCACACAACACCAACATCACTACCATCACCACCACCACAACAACAAACAACAGGAGTCAATAAACACTCCTCTTTAATATCTTTCAATATCAATGGTATCCATTCCTCAATAAAAAGACAGAAACTAACAGAATAGATGTGAAAACAGAATCCAACTTTCTACTGTGTACAATGAAAACACCTTGCAATCAAGGCTAGACATCACCTTAGGGTAAAAGGATAGAAAAAGATATTTTGAGTAAATGGACCTTGGAAGGAAGCTGCTATAAGGTATTTTAATATTTGACATAATAGGCTTCAAACCAAAACTAATCAGAAGAATTTGGGAAGGACACTACATACTCACCAAAGGAAAACGCACACCAAGAAGACATTGTAATTCTTGACGTTTTTGCTACAAACAAAAGGGACTCTAAACTTGTAAAAGAAACACTACTACAACTTACATCACATATTGAACCTTACTGACTGAGAGTGGGAGACTTCGATACCCCACTCTTGCCAGTAGACAGATTATCCAGAGAAACACTAAACAGAGAATACTGGAGTTCACTGACATTATAAACCAAATGGACCTAACAGATATTTACAGAACATTTCACTCAAACACAAAGAATATATCTTCTCAGAACATTATGGATCTTCATCCAAAATTTGCAAACACTTGGATATAAAGCAACTCTAAATCAATATAAGAAAGTTGAAATAACACCCTGTATCCTATCTAATTACCACAGACAAAAACTGGATATCAACAACAGAAACATTAGAAAGATTAGAAACTCATAAAAACTTAACAATTTACTACTGAATGAAAAAAATGGATCACAGCAGAAGTAAAGAAAAAAATACTTTCTAGAATCAAATGAAAATTAATACACAACATACCATAACTTGTGAAACACAATGAAAGTGGTTATAAGAGGCAAGTTCATAGCAATAATTGCCTACATAAAAAAACCTAGAGAAATCTCATACTAGAAACTTAATAGCACACCTGAGAGCTCTAGAACAAAAAGAAGTAATCACACTCAAGAGGAGTAGATGGTAAGAAATAATCAAACTCAGGGTAGAAATCAATAAAACAGAAACAAAGAGAAAGAAATGGATAATTTTCTCAATAGGTAACATTTAGCAATGTTAAATCAAGATCAGATAAGCAATTTAAACAGTATTATCACTCCTAGAGAAATAGGAGCAGTCATTGAAAGTCTTTCAACCATGGTTTCTGGTGACAGCATAAACTGTGAACATCCACATGGTCTCCCAACATCAGCACATGCTGAGGATCTTTGGTAGCAGTATAGACCACAGATATGAACATGTTTTTTTGCCAAAGCTTGGACCACAGACACCATCATAGCCTTAAGCAGCAGCACAGGCCAAGGACATCAACATGGCCTCTGAGGTAACAGGACCATGGACACCAGTATGGACCCTGGTAGCAGCCAGGCCTGTGGACATCAACGTGGTCTCAGACAGCAGCACAGACCACAGGCAGACCCTAGACATCAATATGGCCAAGGTGGCCGCACAGCTCACAGATACCAATATGGCTTCAGGTACTGGCACAGGCCTCAGAAATCCCCATGACCTTAGGTGGTAACATGGGCCATGGATATCAACACATACCTCTGTCCCCCAGCCCCACACCTACCCCCACCCTACCCCTGGGTACAGTAGGACCACTGACCCAAACATGGCTTTTAGTAGCAGCCATCATCTGTACTCCCACTGACTGTAAAGGGCCAGGAAGCAACTTTTGCTGTGGTATTGATGACTGCAGACTCACAGTTGAAAAAGAGGGGTATAGAAGGCTCCTGTGACAACCCCTGTCCCCACCCCACCCCCAAAAAGTAAGATCCTAAAAAGAAAGCTATTAAAGAGAACTCTTAAAAATTGTGATAAAAATGCTGAAATGTAGCTCTCCACAATTGATGGCCCCTGAGGGTGCAAGTGGAGGACACAGTTCGTTAAGGGGATGGCCACTGGGAGTTTGACCATGGTCCAGTGAGTATATGGACAACACAAATTGGACTTTTGTTTTCCTTTTTTTTGTGAAGGTGGAGGTCACCAGTGTCAGAAGGCAGGCATGAGAGGATTGGGAGGTGAGTGGGATTGGGGTATGTGATGTGAAATCCCAAATAATCGATAAAAATATTGTGTTGAAAAAACAATAAGTCCAGGGTCAAAATATTTTAGCACAGAATTCTATCAGATTTTCATAGAACAGTTAACACCAACACTCTTCAATTAAGGACAAAAATATAAACAGAAGGGACATTGCTCACTTCATTCTATCAGGTCACAGTCACCCTGATACCCAAACCACATAAAGACCCAACAATGCAAGAGAATTACGGACCAATTTCCATCATGAACACAGATACAAAATTTCTCAATAAAATACTTGTAAACTGGATCCAAGATCACATAAAAAAGATCATCCACCATGATCAAGTAGGCTTCATCACAGACTTGCAGGGATAGTTCAACATAAGTAAATCAATGAATGTAATCCACCATATAAACAAACTGAAAGAAAAAATAATGCATGACCATCTCATTAGATGCAGAACCTGAATAAACCTGAATAAAAATGAAGTATAAATACTGCTTGAATTGCTTTGATATTGAAACTTCTTGAAGATATCATAAAGGAAGAACTATGTAAAGTAAGCAGCCATGTAATTCATCCTTCATATTTGGGAATAGAGAATCTTCTGAAGGCGAACTTATCCATAGCCTGAATAAATCATGGTAAAACTCAGCTACTCTTAAATAAGCACTACACACAAGAAAGCAAAATAATCCTCATTCCTCCCTATGTTGCACTGTCTTAGAAATACCCAGGACCGGGCTGGAGAGATGGCTCAGAGATTAAGAGCACTGACTGCTCTTCCAGAGGTCCTGAGTTCAATTCCCAGCAACCACATGGTGGCTCACAACCATCTGTAATGAGATCTGGCGCCCTCTTCTGGCCTGCAGACATACATGCAGGCAGAACATTGTATACATAATAAATAAAATAAATCTTAAAAAAAAAAAGATTTAAAAAAAAAAAACCCAGGACCTACCCTGTACCCTCTTTTACTTTATAGCAGTTTTAGGGTGAGTAGGAGAGGTTGAGGTGAGAAATGAAATCAATTCCCATGTGTCCATGTGTCTGGACTGTGGGATATACCCCAGGAGAGCAGCACACTATAGAGTTAAATGGCTCAAGGATATTTCTAGAACAATGCAGGAGGATTGTTTTGTGGGTGATTAATGACATAAGGGGTCATTTTGAAGAACTGTTGCTTAATGGGATCATTATTGAATCATAGCCCATATGCTCCTCCAATTGAGGTAGTGAAAAAGAAGTCTGGAAAAAGATGAGAGTGTGAATTATAATACTGCTAATTGCTAAACTTAGGATGGTCTATAGGCTTCTCATAAAGAGAACTCAGATTTCACCTTATTAGATTTATAGAATGGTTTTCAGCAGTTAAAGCTGATGGTGATTGAGACAAGAGATTTTCTGTGACTACAAACTCTGGTCCATCAGGATGATGCATCGATCCCTCACAAAGTCCTTTTGTTGGGCTTAAACAGACAGTGTAGTGTCTGGCAGAAGCTAGACACAGAACTGATGTTCCCTCCACTGAAAATATTTGTGGTTTCTTAAGAAAATACACGAATTGCTTCTTTCCAAAGTGCTACTGTATGTATGTGCTACTTAGGGAGCAGCTACAGACCTTATCCCATCCATGTCTCCTCGGTGCTTATTTCCAAGCAGAAAGCTGCTCACTATGGAAAAGTGCAAATATCCAGTGGAGGGTTTTATTTTATTTTTGTTTCCTTTACTAGCTTTGTATCAAGCTAGATCTGTCATAGAGGCAAGACCAGAGCTGTGAGAAGACTGTATGGCATCCATATGACTGCATTTGGGAGCAGGACCTGTAAAGGATAACTGAGCTTAAAAAATACCACAGGGTAGGACACTCAGGTAGGGTTTGTGTCTTAATAAAGATATACATCAGAGATGCCTTATAAAGACAAAAGGTTCCATGAAGCCACAGCAGAAAGATAGTCATCTATAAGCCAACTCAGGGGAAAAAAAAAACTGCCAATACTTCAAAGGTAAATTTCCAGCTTCTGAAAAATATGAGTAATAATCCCTGTCTTTAAGCCAAAAAAAAATGTTGATAGGAATTAGTGTTGAGATCCAGTTGGGATTGAGATCCAAGGAGTTGATCCAAATGATGAACATTCATATCTCTCTTGAGGAAATTCTTAGATATTGTATATGGAGACCCCCAAAGTCAGCCTGTAGGGTTAAGCTTAATTTGCCCACAACCACACTTGTTTATAATTTACTCAACACTGGCTTCTTTGCATTTTCTGTACCACATTAGGTTATGAACTGTGTTTTTGTCTGCTCCAGTGTATACATGTTGAAACCTCATGCCCTGATGGGATGCTATAAGAGGCTGCTGTCTTTGGGAAGGAGCTGAGGTGAGTTAAGGACCCTAAGGTAAAGCCTAAAACTTGCTTCACTCTGCACTCCATCTCATAAGAAAGCAAAAAATTGTAAATATTCATCCAAGAAAAGAACACTCCTCAGGACCCTAATATGCTGAGATTTTGATCTTGAAATTTTAATCTTCAAAACCGTAAGAATCTATGTTGCTTATAAACTCCCCACTGTACTATACTATAGTGTTTTGTTATAGCAGTCTGAGCTACTCACTTCTTATTCCCAAATCTTCAAATTATATGTAGTGTGTGTGTGTGCAGGGGGGAGGGGCGTGTATTAAATCTACCTACTAGTTTTATTTCTATGGTGTGATAAAAATACCAGAGCAAAAATGACCTTGAGGAAGAAGAGTTTCTGTTAGCCCACAGTTTCAGGTTACCATCTGTCATAATTAGCATCAGCAGTTTACTGGAAACAGTAAACTTCATTTGAGTTATTTCCTCCTTTTACTTGGCCTATAGATATTTTTTGTAGAGCATTTTCTTGATTGATAATTGGAATAGGAGGACTCAGCTCACTGTGGCTGGTCCCGTTCCTGGACAGGTGGGCCAGAATTGTGTAAGAAAATTAGCTGAGCCCTCCAGAGACCGCAAATTCAATAAGCAGTGTTGCTCGTGGCCTGGAGTGTTGTCTACAGTTCTTGCCTTGAGTTACTGATCTAATTTCCCTCAGTGATGGATTGGGACTTGAGAGTTATAAAATGAAATATGTTCCCTACCCAAGTTGTGTTTGATTAGTGTTTTATCACAACAAAAGAAAAATGTCTAATAAACTGTCAGTCTATGAGTGTGGAATTCACAGCCACAGAAGTCTAAGGGGAGTTGTTAATATCACATCCAAAATCAAGATCCGAAAGCAATGAATGCATGCATTCCACTCCTTTTTGTACACAGTCTAGGATCCAAACACAGGGAATGGTGTTGCTTACTTTTAGGCTGGATCTTCACATATCAGTTGACAGAATACAGACCATTTTCCACAGGTCTGTCCATAGACCAACCTAATAAAGAGAGTGCTCCATTCAGACTTCCTTCTAGATTCTGTCAAATAAAATTTATTATCATACTATCCCAAATATTTTTGCTGTTGTATGTGCTAACCTGAAGATCATGAGTCCATACATGTTTACACCTCTTCTTTTTCCATCCTCAAACCAAGAGTAGGGAGAATAAGAAAAATCTGTGATTTCATAACATATTATTCACTTTATCTGTCTACTTCTCATCTGTACACCCTGAGAAGAAAAGGAAATAAAAGGTTAAATCTACACGGTGTAGGTTCTTGAATAATCTGTTAATCAAAATTTGGTTTCTATGTCCTTTTCCAGTTTGTTAGAGAGCAGAGTTTCTGACCTTCAGTACTGAAATAAGAGCCTGAATTTTAAACAAGAACTCCAGGGTCTTGACATTTGCAGATTACAATCTGAGTATCATGGCACATATGCTCAAGGACATGGTCTTTGGGAGGAGAAGGAAGCAGCATTTTCTCCAGTGCATTTTAGCCAATAAAGCTGAGTGCTTGACTCTATGTTGAGTATGCCATGTCAAATAACCCCAACAGAAGTTAAGTCATACAGTAATATCTGGACATAGATACAATTTTATGAGTTGCCCTCTTGTTTAGTGAGCTGCCAATGTCCTCCAGCTGAAGACGGTCAGGAACCCTTAGTCAAAATAGTTGGATTTATTATTCATATATCATGATGATTCTTGGATAGCTTGATATGGTGATGTCAGGGAAGCCTTGTTAAAGTGTTTCATCTGTGATTGACAGTTTTTAAAAATTGAATATAGATTCTTTTCTTATACAATATATCTTTATTACAGTTTCCCCTTTCTCTACTCTTCTCAGTTCCTCCCCATATCCCCTGACCTCCAGATCAATTTTCTTTCTCTCATTAGAAAAGAGAAGACTTCTAAGAGATAACAACCAAACATGACAAAATAAGATATAGTGAGATAAAACAAAAACCATCACATCAAATCTGGACCAGGCAAACCAGCAGAAGGTAACTATCCCAAAAGCAGGCACAAGAACCAGATTTGACACACTCAGGAGGCAGATAACAATACTAAGCTGAAAGCTATCATACACACACAGAGAAGCTGGTGCAGACCCATACAGGCCCTGTGCTTGTTGCTTCAGTCTTTGTGAGAGTTCATGAGTTGATTCAGGGGGTCCTGTTCTGATATCCTCCATCCTCTCTGACTCTTACACTTTTTCTTCCTCCTCTTCCACAGGGCTTTCTGAGCCCTGAGGAGAGGGAGTTTTATGGAGACATCTCATTTAGAGCTGTGTGTTCCAAAGACTCTCTGGCTGTGGGTCTCTGTATCTGTTACTGTCTGCTGCAGCATGAAGCTTCTCTGATGATATCTGAATAAGGCACTGATCTGTGAGTATAACAGAATATCATTAGGAGTCATTTTATTGATACTTTTTTTTTTTAGACCATTAGTGTTTGGTTTTACCCAAGGTCTCTGGGCGATCGAGTTTCTCATTGCTGGTCATCCATGCAGTGTTTTGGAGTTGGCCTTATGTCAAATCGGACATTGGTTGGTTACTTTCACAAGCTCTGTGCCACCATTGCCCTAGCATATCTTGCAGTCAGGACAGTCAAAGGTTTTGTGGCTGGGTTGGTGTTTATATTTCTTTTTGATAGCGTGCAGAGTACCTTCCTGCACCACAGACTCTAGAACATAGGGGATAAAGATCAGTATAGATATCAACTAGACTTTTCTATGTTCAATCAACTATATGGGTGTTTTCCTCAGCAATGCAGACCCTTCTTTCAGTTCACATGAAGGAACCCATTGCCTGGGCAACAGCTTGGCTTGTCTGCAAATTTCCGTAGAACCTCCTTGGCCAACAACTCAATTGAATTCAACCCAGTACCAATACTGGAAACCTTATTTGGTGATAAGAGATGGCCAGCTGGGACTCTGTCTCCTTCATTATTAGGTGACCTCATTAGGATTGGCTTCATATACTTTAGGAAGTTTCCACTGCACTAGATTCAATAGAATCCCTCAACTGCCCCTCAATTCTAGCTGTCTCCCCTCACATTCCCTCCCTCAACAACATCTCCTTTCCTGCTCTCCATCTGATCCACCCATTCCTGTCCCTGTATTCTTGTCCCCATATTCATCCACCCACAAAATCTATTCCATTTCCCTCTTCTGGGGGATCTATGTATCCTCCTACCCAGTCACTTCTTCTACATTTAACCTCTCTGGGTATATAGATTATATCTTGGTTATCATTTATTTACTGGCTAACATACACATATAATCAAATACATAGCATATTTATTTTTCTGGGTCTGGGATGATTTTTACTAATTCCATCTATTTACCTGAAAATTTCACGATGTCAATATTTTTGACAGCTCAGTAATACTTCATTGTGTAAATGCACCACATTTTATTTATCCTAGACACATATAGATTGTTTCCAATTTCTAATTATTATGAATAGAGCAACAATGAATATGGTTCAAGTTTTATATTGAGTAGATAGGGAGAGAGTGGATAGCCTTGTCTTGTGCTTGATTTTAGTGAAATTGTTTTGAGTTTCTTTCCATTTAAGTTGATGTTGGCTATGGGCTTGCTGTATACTGCCTTTATTATGCTTAGGCATGTCTCTTGTATCCCTAATCTCCCTGGGGCTTTTATCATGAAGGGGATCATGAAGGGGTGTTTTATTTTGCCAAAGGTCTTTTCTGCACCTAAAGAGATGGTCATGAATTTTTTTCTTTTAGTTTACTTATATGATGGATTACATTCATTGGTTTACTTATGTTGAACTATCTCTGCATGTTTGTGATGAAGCCTGGTTAATCATGATGGATGATCTTTTTGATGTGATCTTGGATTCAATTTGTAAGTATTTTATTGAGAATTTTTCTATCTATGTTCATGAAAGAAATTGGCCTTTTCATTGTTGGGTCTTTATGTGGTTTTGGTATCAGGGTAACTGTGACCTCATAGAAAGATTTGGGCACTGTCTCTTCTGTTTCTATTTGTGGAATAAATGAGGAATATTGGCATTAACTCTTCTTTGAAAATCTATAGAATTCTATGCTAAAACAATTTGGCCCTGGGCTTTTTTTTTTGCAGAGAGGAGAACTTTTAATGACTGCTTCTGTTTCACTAGAGGTAATAGGCATGTTTAAATTGTTTATCTGATCTTGATTTACCATTAATAAACAGTACCTAATGAGACTTGCTTTGTGTTCGAGTATGTGGTCAGTTTTGGAGAAAGTTCCACGAGCTTCTGAGAAGGCATATTTTTTGTTGTTTGTGTGAAATGTTGTGTAAATATCTGTAAGGTCCATTTTGGTTTATAATGCATGTTAACTCCAGCACTTTTTTGTTTAGTTTCTGTTGGTATGACCTGTCCATTAGTGAGAGTGGGGTATTGAATTCTCCCCCTATTTGTGTGTGAGGATAAATATATGATTTATGATATAGTAGTGTTGATTTTACAATCTTGGGTGCCCTTGTGTTTGGGGCATAGATGTTAAGAACTGAAATGTCATCTTGATAGATTTTTCCTGTGATGAGTATGTAGTGTTGTTCCCCATCTCTTTTGATCAGTTTTGGTTTGAAGTCTATTTTGTCAGATATTAAAATGACTACACCAGATTGCTTCTAAGGTCCAATTGCTTGGAATAGATTTCCAACCCTGAGGTTATATCTATCTTTGGTGTTGAGGTGTGCTTCTTGGATACAGCAGAAGAATGGATCCTCTTTTGGCATCCATTCTGTTGTCCGTGTCTTTTTATTGGGGAATTGAGACTATTGAAATTGAGAGATATCAATTACCAATGATTGTTGATTTTTGTTATTTTCCTGTTGTTTGTTGTTGGTGATGGTGATGGTGGTGGTGGTGGGGTGTATGTGTGTGTGAGTTTCCCTTCTTTTTATTTTGCTGGTCTGAGATTTATTCTCTGTGTTTTCATGGGGTTAGTTAACCTCATTAGGTTGGAGTTTTCCTTTTAGCACCTTATGTAAGGCTAGACTCATAGATATTGTTTAAGTTTGGCTTTGTCATGAAATAACCTTTTTTTCCCTCAATCTATGATGATTAAAACGTTTTGCTGGGCCAGGCAGTGGTAGCACATGCCTTTAATCCAGCACTGGGGAGGCAGAGCAAGGAGGATCTCTGTGAGCTCGAGGCCAGCCTGGTCTACAGAGCAAGATCCAGGACAGGCAGCAAAACTACATAGAGAAACCCTGTCTCCAAAAACTGAAAGAAAAAAAATTGCTGGGTATAGTAGCCTGGGCTGGCATCTGTGCTCTCTTAGAGCCTGTAACACATATTTCCAGGCCCTTTTGGTTTTTAGTTTGAGAAGTTAGGTATAATTCTAATAGTTCTGTGTTTATATGTTACTTGCTCTTTTTTCTTTTTTAGCTTTTAATATTCTTTCTTTATTCTGGTTATTTCTTTGGTTATTATGTGCCAAAGGAGCTTTCTTTTCTGGTCCACTTTGTTTGGTGTTCAGAATGCATCTAATATCTTAATAGGCATCCCCTTCTTTAGGTTAGGTCATTTTTTTCTATAATTTTGTTGAAAACATTTTCTGAGCCTTTGAGCTACAATTATTCTTCTTCCTCTGTTCCTATTATTCTTATATTTGGTCTTTTCCTAGTGTTCTGAATCTCCTGGATATTTTCTGTCAGGAGATTTTTTAGAGTTAACATTTTCTTTGATTGATATATCCCTTTCTCCTGTTTTATCTTAAATGCCTATGATCTATATTCCACCTCATGTATTCTGTTAGTGGAGCTTGGCTCTACAGTTCTTGCTCTAATTTCTGAATTTCTCATTTCTAGAATTCCCTCAGTTGAGGTTTACTTTTTTTATTCTATTTCCATTTTTAGGTCTTGAACAATTTTATTCATTTCCTTCCACTTTTCGTGTTTTCCTGGATTTCTTTAAGGAATTTATTAATTTCCTCTTTAAAGACCTCTATCAACTTCATACATTCTGTTTTAAGGTATTTTCCTTGTGCTTCAACTAGGTTGGAATATTCAAGGCCTGTTGTTGTAGTATACCTGGGCTCTAGTGGAGACATATTGCCCTGGCTGTTTTTGATTGTGTTTTTATGCTGGTGTCTAGGGATCTAGGCATCTGGAATTGGATGATTGTAGGCCTAGGTGCTGATTTCTGGATTTGTCTTTGTTGGGTGTGGGCTTTGTTCCTTGGATTCTGTTTCCTCTCTGGGTTTTCAGAGTGTGATGATAGGAAATTTTCTTTGGACATGATAGTGTGGCTATTTGGGGTTCTTTGGAATTGGGGGAGATGGTGAAGAGAGGTTACCCCAGGAAGCCTGCTGTAGCACGAGGATGGAACTTGGGGGTTGGATCTGGAGGAATTCGAGGAGGAGGGAAGATCTACAGACAGCCTACCTGCTTCCCTGGCAGGAGTGGTGTGTGGGTTAGCGGGGTGCCTGCTGGAGTTGAGGGCTGGGATGAAGCAACAAGTGGGGATAGGGAGGTAAGAGGGAAGTTCTGTGAGATCCTCAGGACATGTGGACAGAGGAGGAAGGAAGGCTGCAGCAGGTGTTCTATTGCAGAGATATGGATGAGATTGGGGAATTGGGTTTGGAGAAGGGGAGGGAGTGGCGAAGGCTTCAGTTAGCTTACCTGTGTCCCTGGCCTTCCCAGCTTGTGTTGGGAATGCTTCCCAGGAAATGCCTGCTGGTGTTGGAGGCTTGGATACTGGAATGAACTGGGGGACAGAAGGTTGGAGGAGAAGAGCTTTGTGTTCCATTGGAATGGGGTCTAAGAGAAAAGGGAGACTGCAGAAATACTCTGCTATAGAGTCAGGGATGAGACTTGGGCAGGAGGTGTGGTGGGACTGGAGGAACAGAAGGAGAGGTGAAGATCTGTTGTCAGCTTATCTACTTCCCTGGCAGGCGTCATGACTGAGAGATTTGGAGAAGGAAACCCTTGCTGTAAACTAGGTAATGTCAGCAAAGAAGGATAATTCTGTAACTGGGCATGTTAGTTGATGCTACTCATAAAGTAAAGAGAGAGAAGATTCTCTTTTGTATGTTGGGAAGCATACACAACACACACACAGAATGAGACACACACACACACACACACACACACACACACACACACACACACAGGGAGAGAGAGGTTTGGTGAGGTTTGATTTGTTTTTATGTCTTGAAAATGCTCATGCCTTATCTATGTCCAAGGAATTCCCACATTCTAGGGATCAATGTTTTACAAAGTTACTCCTGTTCAACCAAAAAAAGCATAGGGTCCAGCTCTCAGAGTCATATGATCTTTAGCAACACAGTCAAGAAACTTAACTTTGGTGGAAAAAAAAGAAAGAAGAATAAGAGAGACAAAAATGGTGATCTCCAAGAATTCATTGAGCTTATTACAGAACAAGTGGACAAACTAAGTCAAAGGAAACAGTGAGAGCTTCAGCTCCTGAAGTGGGAAGTGCTTTACCACACTGGAGATACTAGAGCCCATTCACCTCCATGTCAAGGCAATAAGAGAAAGGAGAATGGTCTGGCAACAGAGCAAAAGCTGCAGGTCCACAGTGTGACTAGAGCAGAGAACAGGTTGACACCAAGAATCCCCAGCTTAAAAGAAAATTAGGTATTCTGTCACAACATAGCAGAATATTGATGAACAAAACTGTGTCAAATGGACCTTTGTTAAAATTTTTATTTGTGAATAATATTATTTCAATAAAATCACATTCAAGAAATAGAGGAATTTATATTAAGTTAAGAGAAAATAATTGAGGAAGGTCAAGGAAATTAAATGGAAAGATTTCCTTTAATCTTTTGTCTTAATCATTCAGAATAGTGTCAAAGGAGGACCGCTAAGGAGCCAAATTCTGTGTCATTTAGAACAAAAAGGGGAATTTTAGAGTGATAAGAAGCAGTCTGTATTTTATTAATTTTAGCATGGTAAAGTATGGCAACTAGTGGTAAAGGAAAAGCCTCTGTTTACTGAAAAACGGGCGAACCAAGTGTCAGCAAAGCTTTCTCGTCCATTGTTTCCATAAAAGGACTGGAACTAAAGGAAAAAAATCAGAACCTTGCTGTTTTAATTTTGGTTCTGAAGAACATCAAATTAAAGACAGCCAGTGCCTCCAAATGCAGCTCAGACATGTGAAGACAGAAAAGAGGCCACTGTTGCCTGCTGTGACATGAGCAATCTGCTCTCTGCAGCCCTGCCATACACAAGTAGAGGAATGGCTTGAAAGAGTCACGCTAAGAATTACTTATGAGGAATTCCAAGATAGACCAACTGTGATGAACAAGAAATCTTAAACTGCACCAGTTAGAACACTTACTGGGGTGGCTTAAAGGGGCTGAAGAATTCGTGGGTTGCATTTCTTGGTATAGAAGAAGGTATGTGTTTGTCGTTGCAGATGGGTCCACAGAAACATTATGGATTCCTCCTGGGCTCCTCCAACTCCAGGCCGTCAAGGACACCAGGGAGAGTGAGAAAACAGTGGAAGTCACCAGAAAGATAGTAAACTTCCAGCTAGAGCGCAAATGGAGATATTGACCATATCATCAGAAGTCAAGTCTGCCCACCTGTAACCAAGTTAAGGCCCTGTGCACCAAGGGGGAAATTTCTTTACTAATGACTTTGGGTTTATGACTGGACCTTGGGACCATAATAGACTCATTCATTTCTCTGGAGAAGAGACTGCATTTTATTTTTCCTTGGGATTTAAATCACTCCCTACTTGTACAGGATGTCATAATGTTTGGATTCCTATTAAAGTAAAATATGGGCTTACATTATATAGGAGACCAGAACTACTAATCACATGAGTCTCTTTTCAAGCTATCCTCTAGATTTTTCTGATCAATATAATAATGTAACTAATAGTACTAGATATGGTTTAGATCTCTGTTCTTGGTACAGAGTACTATGCACAGTGCTTTTACTGTTCTAATATTATAATTTACTTGTTTTGGAGAAAACTCAAAGAAAACAAGAGTCTTTTCTTACTGACCTCAGTTTTTTAAAAAATGTAGAACTGTTTTTGGAATGAGCTCAGGTGCCTCTCTCAGGTGTGGTGGATAAGAGTAAGATGACTTCAGACTGTTCATTACAGCTGGCTATTATTTGTTTATGTGCCTCTACGGAAAATCATGTTTTGCCATGGGTGGCTTGTCCTTGTGATTAAACACCTTACTCATGTGATTCTTCTTAACCCTCAGAGTATAAATTATTTAATGTTCTGAATAAAGTTGGCTATCACATTAGATGTCCACCTCATTTTTAAGCCCCGCTTTCCAGGTTCATGCCACCAAGTAGAGCAGTAACAGCTGAGATTAATGGACTAATTAGAGGCAATATGTGGTACTTCTTGCAAATATTCACTTGTTACATTAGAACTTGAAGTACTGCTTATACATTCATTGTATATTCAAAGCTATGGATATTAATTACACACATTATATATTTATGTTCATGGTCATCAGAAGAATTAATGCCTGCATATGACTCTATATACAGATAATCTCAGGAAGAAATATGAAAACTTTCCAGTGGAAAACTATTCAAAAACAGAATAATTGAAAAGAAACAAAAAAAATCTTCCTGCTTGGATGAGAAATCTGATGATGGTAGAAGTCAGATGCCAAGTCAGACATCTCTAAAAGTTAGTAAATGCAAATTGGTTCATATATAAGGTGGTCCAAACAGGGTCACTATCAGGCCTCAGCCCATGTGTAGTTGTTTTAAAAATTGTGACCCTGCCCAGTTGGTTAAAGAAGAAACCTGTGGTCCCAACAGAATCAAAGTTCTCTCCTTCCAGAATTGAAAAAGTTTTCAGATTCTGTCTTGGAAGCAGAAATCAGAACCTCCAAAACATGGTAGCCTGACATCAGCCCAGCTGACTCCTGACACATGTCTTTGTTAGATACACAGGCTATTAACTTAGGAACAATTTTGAGAAGAGCTGAAGTTGAGCCACTCCATAAGTAGATTACATCTCCATTCATGCTCCAAACAGAATATACTTAAAAATAGAATCAATTGTTTCTATCTCTCTCAAATGAAACAGAAAATAGGAAATAGAAAATTTTCTTTTTCCATGAATTTCCAATGCTACATTTGATCACCCCAAAATGAGTCTAAGTATAAATGATACAAATTGTGCCTGTACCACAGTCTATAAGTTCCAGGCAATCTTTTTTTTATGTTCAACACAATTGATGACTTTTACAATGGGAAAAAATGTATTGAACTTTCTTAAACATGAAATCATGTAGTCATGTGCAAGGAAATAAAGATTTTGCCAAGGCACTGCTCTATGTCCTAGGTGCTGTCCTTTGCTGTAGATGCATCGTGTTAAAACATATTAAATCCCTATTTTCTTGTAAATAAATAAGCAACAAACTGTAACCAAATTATTCAAATCAAGGTAGTGAAGCAGAGAACACAAAGAAACAGGATGGCTGAGAATGTGATATCAGAGCATTGGAGCCAGAACCTGAATGATGTACAGGACACAACCATGTCCAGAGGATAGTTAATACAAAGGCACTGCATTTAAAAACAAATTGTTGTTTCCTAATAAGAGGAAGAGGGCCTGAAGTACGATGAATTGAGAAAAGAACAGAACAAAAAGACGCTACAACTTGGGTTCTAATATCTGAACTTGAACGATGCCTGATGACAGTTAGCTGTTAAATAACTTAGCTGGTGACTGAAGAGTTTACAACTGGAAGCACCAACCTGAGGACCCTCAGCCATGTTTCCTGCTGTGTGTGCTATGTGGTTTCATCCTGACTTCTTCATAATGCTTAAGAAACCAATCAAGGCGATTGGCAGGTAAAGACAGAGAAGAGCAGTGGAAACCTGGGTTGATTGCATCAGCCTCTAGCTCTCAAGAGCTGGATGCAGAAGCATCACAAGTAGGAGGTCGGCCTGGCTTCACAGTGAGACTGTGCTAACACAGCAAAACCGAGGGAGGAAAATATGACCGATCTAAGCAAATATTCATGAAATGAGTGAAAAACACAGAATAATTTTAAAGTATTCTCCTGCAGGTAGAATTTAGGAGAGAGTGGGGCAATCAAATGAAAAAGTTCTAGAGACCAGCATTCTCCAGTCAGATATATTTTTTGGTGTCTGGATGGTGACCAGAATAGCTGGAAGTATGAGAGTAAAGACACATTTCTCAGAGGACAGTGGAAATGGGATAAAAAGTGTGAATGAGAGTGAAATCATGAATATTACAAAGCAGAAAACTAAAGTCTACCCCTGTGCCCTGACATAGAGATGAACTAAATGTAGCATAAATGTGAAATGAAAATTGGTGAGTGAAGATTGGAAATGGTTTAAAGTCATAGGGGGATACTCAGGGTCTCCATATTAGGGACTTAGCATGAATTATCTCACACGTTGGTCCCATCTTTTCCTTCTCAGATATTTTATTAGTTGGGCCTTGGTCTTCCCAAACTGATACTTGGATTCTTTGAGTTGCTTGTATTTCATATGCTCCTCCTCTCTCATTTGAAAATGATATTTTCTTTAAAGACAACATTCTTAAAGTAATCTAAATAATAAATGTAGCTTTCAGAGGTTTTATGAATAAATAAGAAACTGAACAACTGGCTGTACTGAATATGTAGCAATGTCCTATGCTGCAAGTTATTCCCATGGGCATGAAGACTTTTCTCTTGTCAAAGTTAAAAATGTAAGTGAATTAAATAATGTGAAAAATGCATATAGTGGGGAATGGACACAGAGTTCTAACTGTTTGGTCTATGATGTTCAAACTCCAGAAAAAAATTTAAATCAGAAATGTGATAGAATTTTATATGAAAATACTGAATATGACATTATTTATTAATTCAGAAACTGCAATAGAGTTTTCTTTTTAGCCTACCACATTTCAAGTGTCATTTTAAGCTGGAACTGCAGCATGGAAGTCTTTTTATTTATGGATATCACACTTTTAACTAATTAGAATAAAGTTTTAGAAACAAGCTTAATCCCTTCTAAAGAAGGTGGTTGAATACATTGTATACAGGGCTGTAGAAATTGCTCAGTGGTTAAGAACACTGGCTGCTCTTCCAGAGAACATGTTTGGTTCCCAGCATCCACAAAGTTGCTTACAATCACATTTGTAACTATAGTTCCAGAGGGTTCAACAGATACCCTCTTCTGGCTTCTCAGGGCACCAAGCATGTTTATGGTACACAGACATACACGAACGTAAACTATCCATACCTATAACATAAAATAAATAAATATGTTGTTTCCAAATATGTTGATGAAGTTCTAAGCAACCATCAAGAGGAAACTTTATGCACATATATTAATTTAGAAACTGTGCCAAGACATAGTACTAATAATTTATATTGCTCTACAGTACTTTGTGCCTTCTTTGAGGCCCTTTTCCCTCTGTTGGTTGTCTTATCCAATTTTGATGTGATAATTATTGCTTTATCATATTTTAATTTGTTATATTTTTTAAAATAAATAAATGAATGAAGGAATACCTAGTCACTAGGGTAAAAGTTAATATCTGAACCATCATTTACAGCTGCTGGGAGAGAGAGAATCAGGTTTCTCCAATGGAGTGACACTGAGTATATCAACCACTCCAAGGCAGGCCTCATGTTCAGGAGTAGATGACTAACATGTAATAGACTCCAGGGGTTGTTTGTTTGTTTGGTGTGTGTGTGTGTGTGTGTGTGTGTGTGTGTGTGTGTGTGTTTATTTGGTTAAAGTTTGGTAGAATTTTTTTCTTTTGGGGTGGTATTTTATTCTGTTTTCTTTGTTTTGGGGGGTTTGTTTTTGTATTGGATTTTTGTTTGCTTCTTGAGGTATAACTTAAAATTGGGAGGGTGGGGAGAGGGAAATGGATCTGGAAGGACCTGGATGAGGAGAAAATATGATCAAAATATATTTAAATTTAAAATTGTTTTAAATAATAAAAAAATATAGTTGAACAGTTGACAAAAACATCGATCAGGACAATGACCATCTTCTGAAGATAGGAACTTCTCAAATGACAATTGGGAAATGAATCTATTGGTGTAGGATAAATCATTAGGAGCTAATTTAATACTATGTCCATTTAGTAGAGTAGTAGCAATGGGTTCTTTCCTAATCCTATGACTAGTGTAGCCATAGGTCCTTGGCCTATCAGTTATTCCAGGAATAAGTTCTATCTTGTAAACGAGAATTAAATCCAATCTTAAAATTGTTGTTAACTCACATGGTGTTCGTGCCACTATTATACCAGTGTGAATGTCTTGCCAGGTTAGTCATGATTATAGCTCCTAGGACTTACTCCTGGGTAAGAGTGATTATTTACCTTTGTACTCCAGTAGAATACATAGCACCTTCCAACACTATGAAAGTTACCCAGTGGGGATGAAGCTTCCAGGTCAGTACCAAGTTGATTTCTCTATGTTCTGTGATTCAAATATGTGGTGTCTTCAGAAATAGTGTCTTACTGTTGGATCTAGAGGGTAACCAAGAGCATTAGCAATCACCTGTAAGGTTGAGGGGTCTATGGGACCTTTCTGGACAACAACTTCAAAAGTTGTAACCCATTTTGGCACTAGGCTTTATATTAGATAGTAGTATAAAGACTAGTGTCTAGTACGGACATTGATGTCCTGCTATAGGGAAAAAATCTTTATAAATATGTGTGTATACAATTTAGGAATCTTCTACAGTAGTAGGTAGGTTTCCCTGTGACTGTTTTTGAAAGATCATTAGTGTTACTTATACCTCCCTACATTCCACCCTCTACTTTGTCCTCCCATCCCCCACTATAATTGAACACTTCCTGTTCCTTTGCATGACTATATTCTATCCCCCCCTTTTCAGTCCCTGCCCCTGTGGCTTCTTATGATTTCCTGACATCTACATGTGTCCAAACAAAACATACATATCAACAGATGTAACACTAGAATTCATAAATGAAAGAAACTATGTGATATCTTTCTGTGTCTGATTTACTTCACCCAGAATAACTATTTATTCATGCATTTATGAGAAAATGTTATAATTTCATTTTAACAGATGAAGAACATTCCATTGTGTAAATAAACCCTATTTTCATTATGCATTCATTCATTCGTGGATACCTAGGCTGTTTACCTTTCCTGGTTATTGTGAATAGAATAGCAGGGAACATGGATGAGCAAATCTCTCTATAGTAGAATATAGAATCCTTTAGATATATTCCCAAGAATGCTTCAGTGGTTTGAATAAAAAAGGCCCCCACAGACTCACAGAGAATGGCATTATTGGAGATGTGGCCTTGTTGGAGAAAACGTGTCATAGAGATGTGGGCTTTGAGGTTTCAGATCCTTAAGACTCTTCCCTGCTGCCTGCCAATCCTGACGTAGAACTCTCAGCTTCTTCTCCAGCACAGCCATGTTTCTCACCATGATGATAAAGGACTAAACCTCTGAACCTGTAAGCCAGCCTACATAGCACACTTCTAAATAAGAAACTTCAAAATATTCAAATTTTATTTAAAATAACTGATCACCTATCAGAAGTTTTTCTTATAAAGATTGAAATTGGATTTAATGTAGGTTGAAAGGCAAGGATCAAGCTTCATTCTTCTACATTTAGCTAGCTATCAAGTTTGACCAGTGCCTCTTGCTGAAGATGCTAACTTTTCTTCAATGTATATTGTTTACCTCTTTATATTAAAAAAATCATTTGGCTATAAGCATGTGGGATTATTGTTGTGCCACGATTCTACTCCATTCATCAATGAGTCTGTTTTTATGTCATTATCATGTTGTTTTTATTATTCTTACTTCAAATTTGGGATGCTGACACTTTCATCAGGATTGGATTATTTTTGTTGTTGTTGTTTTGTTTTTACTGCTCAAGATAATTTCACATATCCTGGGTCATTTGTGTTTTCATATAAATGTAAGCTTATTAATCATTTTGCTTACAGTTCTTTGTCTTCTCAATTTGTCTTGAACTCATTCATTCTTTTCAATTCCATCCCATTACTTAGGACCTGGAAAGGACCTTAAGGAAATCATCACGTGACTTTGGGCAAATCACTTTGTTCTTGAGTTTTCATACCTAAGTCTGAAAAAAAATATGGTTTCTAATTGCTTAGGATGATATTGAGCAAAATATATTAAAGTAGAGAGAGCACTTAGAATAACACTTTACTCAGTAAGATCAATTAAGGATTTATCTGTTTTATTAAATATCTGTAAAATAATACCCATAGAACATATTAATTTTATATACTCAATTTATGTATGAAAAACCATAATGAAATAATACATAGAGGTAATGATTATCAATGGATACTCAACTTTTCATATTTTGAGTCAACAGTGTGTGTGTAATAAGACAACAATTAAAACCAGTTTTTAATGATAAAATGGACAGGTGAGATGACGAAAATCATGTACTCAAATATAGAATGTTATAGGAAGCATTTGGAAGTATCTCTGCATTTTTAAAGTGTTTTTTATTACATTTTGTAGGAAACAAGTGAAGTTCTGAGAGAATTAGTTGACCTGGCATAGTCATGTTAAAGACCCCAGTGCCTCAGACTCATTGGAGTGGCAAAGCCTTCCATGAGTGAGACTCAAATGCATAGCAAAGCCCCTTTCTGGTCCAAGTGTCGATGTTGAAGAGTGTGCAGAAAATGTCCAGAGTATCTTTCTCTCTCTGGATGTTTATAGCCTGAAGACTGCCACCCTTACACAGACTGCTTCTACAGAGATTAGCTAAACCTGCCTCCTTGTTCAGCTCTCCATAATAATCCGACCTTCTTGTTTATCTGTGTCTAATAATCTCGCATCCTTGTTCAAGTGTATGTACTAAATACGTTCTTCGTCTAGTATGCTGTGTCTTTGTTACCATTGAGTGCCCAGACCACCTGATCCCAGATTTTCTATCTTTGTGTGTGTGATTTCATCACTCCCATTCAAGGTTCCAGTAACTAAGCCATGCAGAAGTTGGCATATTTTATTTTTTATTTTAGTTGTTTGTGAATGTATATGTGCCCATTTATGTAGGCACACATGCCATGGTGTACATATGGAAATCAAGGAACACCTTGCATGAGCAAGTTCTCTCTTTCTATCATGTGAGTCCCAGGAGTTGAACTCAAGTTGTTAAACTTATTAACAGATGCCTTTATCCAGTAAGCAATCTTGACATCTCTCCCATGAAATATTTTAACTAGATGTTTTAACTGGAACCTAAAAGAACCTTAGTTCAATGCCTTCTCAGTGTGTAAGAAAAAAATGGTGACTAAAGCTGTATGTTAAAAAGTCAAGGATATAGTCACCCAAATCTAGAATATAGAAAATATTAATAACCAAATTTCTTAAATAAACACTATGACAAAAGGTCTAGGAGAAACCATTAGAGATATAAAGTTAGAAATTTAGCATGTTAATATTTAGATATTGAATGATAAGGATGGTTTATTCCTTTCAATTTCTTTTGTTTCTGCCTAATTCACTGCTATCATTTTGTTGCTGTTGTTATTGTTACTTGTTTTAGTTTATTGTTGTATATTTTCTAAGTTTTAAGTTCTAATTTTTCCTTGTTAATTTTTTAAAGAAATATTTTTGTTTTTAGATTAAGTATATATCTGTGTGTCTTTGGGGTCTGTGCATATGTCTGTGCAGGTGCCTACTGAGTCTGGAAAACACATCAGATCTCCTTGGAGACAGAGTTACAAGCAGTAGTGAGACATCTGATGTGGGTGCTGGGAAAACACCTGGTTTTCAGCAAGGTATTACCTCAACATTCCTTCATCTTTCCTTGCTAATTTGGTGTTTTATTTCATTTGTTTGTATTTGTTGATAAACCATCATCATACTTTAAAAATCTGAATTACTGCATATATATGTGTTCCCAGATAGGAAAACCAGAGGTAATTATTTCCCTCAGAAATGATGCCATATTTCCCAATCCCTTCTTTTACCATCCTTATAAACTAAAAGCTTCAAATGCTTTTGCTTTTTCCATATCCCTCATCAATCAGGCTCTAGATTTTACTGAAGAAGCTTTGTATGTTTTCTGTCGTGAAGATTTGCTAAGAAATATAATTTGTGTGGGATATTTGTACACTGTGTGAGAATGTACTGCTGTGGTTGATGTAATAGAAACTGAATGGCCAATAGCGATAAAGAGGTTAAATGGGACTTCCAGGGACAAAGAGAACTCTGGGAAAAACAAGAGCATAGTCACCAGCCAAATGGAGAGGAAACAGGAGTTGCTAGGTAAAAGAGAGGTAACGCCACATGACAACATAGACTAATATAAATGGGTTAATTTAAGTTAGAAGAGCTAGTTGAGACAAGCCTAATCTAAAGGCCAAACTTTCATAATTAATAAGAAGTCTCTGTGTCATTATTTGGGGATGGTAGCAGAAAACAAAATCCATCTACAATAATTTATATTTAGAAAAAATATAAATGAATATTTCCATGTCCCAACCACCCAGTCCCAAATAACCAACACAGAGGCCAATGTTCAGTCAATAGCCCAGGCTTATTACTAACTAGCTCTTACATTTTAAGTTAACTCCTGTTTCTGTTTATGCTTTGCCACATGGCAGTACTTTTATTAGCATGGCATGTTCATCTCCTGCTCCCTGTGTCTGACTGGTTGATCTTCTCACTCCACCCTTCTTCATCCCATCATTCTCAGTTTATCTTTCCTGCCTAACTTTCTGCCTGGCTACTGGCCAATCCACGTCTTATTAAACTAATTTGAGTGACAAACCTTTGTAGTGTACAAGGGGATTATTCCACAACATTCCTTCCTTTTTGTCAAATTAAAAAGGAAGGTTTTAACTTTAACATAGTATGATTATATGCAACAAAAACAGTTATCAAGTAAGAACTAGAGTTACAATATCCAGTCTATTTGTATTTGGCAAAATTAGAGAAAATACTTAATTATCCATCTTATCTTGGTGTAATGTGGGGATTTATCAAGGCAACTCCACATAGTTAAAAAGGAGGTTTATTTTGGGGTAACTTACAGCCAGTAAAGGGATTGGTTACAGGATCCAGGAGAGGGGAGATGCAGTCCAGCAGGGGTCTCCGGAGAACTCTGACTCAGTCTGTCTTCCAGCATCCAGGATCACCAGCAACCAAGAGAGCCGGCACATCCGGATCTGGGGTCTTAAGGGCTCCTGTCTCAGCCCCGCCCCAGGGGCGCATCATATGTAGGCGTGGCAGTAACCAAAAGCTCCACTAGGGATAGTACTTCCAGGTCAAAGCTGGAACAGCTGCCCACTACATTGATAAGTCTAAAGTTTTGTATCTAATTTACTTTTTATTATAACTAAGGAAACTATAATTATATCTATTTAGTCTTCAACTCCATCAATAACCCCAGAAGGATAAAAAATTACCCGAGTAAACAGGAAGTTCAGAGCAATCATCTTCGAAAATTAAGAAATGACAGAAACAGCTGGCAGCCTGTACATTCACCCAAGGTTCCTCTTTAACATTGGGGCATCCATCTTTGACCTACAGGCCTAGAATATCTGACAGATTTTCTGTGAAAAAAGTCCTTTTTGAAGGACTGTCCTGCCTTGTCTTGTCAAAGTTCTGCAGTTACTTTATTTTCTGTCCTGTGTTTCCAATTTGAATAGTACACTCTCAGTAGTCAAGGCAAGGGCAGTTTCTTGCCCAGCGGCTAACTTTTGCCGCAAAGAAAGTAAACTTCATATAGAGTTTCTTCAATATGAATCATCTTCTCTGAAGTAGATTAGTGTTGCCAGGAGCATATCTCACTGTCATGAAAAGCCTTAGGTTATTAAATATATTAAGTTCCATATTCTGTAGATCTTTGAAGTGTTTGAAGATTATCTATCTATCTGAAATATGTCTTTGTATACCTAGAAAACCTAACTAACATAACTATAAGTTTGACTATTATAGATGACTATTAATCTGTATTTAATTATACATTACATTTTTAATTGAGCTGTATAAACACAATATCTTAAACAAGAGTATAAATATACATACAGTGTAACAAAATTAACTTTAAATTTGTATGAATAAACTAAAATCCATATTAATATAAAATATGCAATATTAATGGTTGTTTTTTTGGATTAAAGTGATTCAATAATCTACCTTTTTATCATATCATTTCTACATCCCCATTTTTCTTTTCAGAACAAGACTCCTGAATCTAACCTCTTTTGTTTAGCTTTTTTTCTCACCATTATCCATAACAGCTTGTAACAAATCCCCCTTAAATATCCATAAGCCATTTTTTTGAAATGTGGGCATAGTTTTCTAGACTACTTCCTGGTGATTGGGGACCCTGAGAAAATTTAGGATTGTGGTCAAGTCCTGGCTGGAGTCTTCTGTGAGGCTGGATCATCTCAGCCAGCAATCTTGAAGCCATTCTGGATGCAGAACTCAGAGGACACTGCAACAGAACTGGATCATCTGGGCCATCCATTCCCATAGGAGATTTTTCAGGGGGTCTTCCTCAGTCAAACCTAATTTTTCCTAACCTGGAAAGAATCCACAGCCTCTCAATTCCTGTGGAAACAAAAGTACAAACTCTCCCCTAAAGTAACATATCTTTTTACTTAAATTTTAAAGTCAAGATAATTTTAAAATATATAGGTTGATTTAATAAAGCAGTTTTCATAATCCAAGGTCTCTTAGCAGTCAAAAATTTTAAAGACAACATGATAATATACATAATCCAGATTCTCTGTGTATTTTGTTTTTGTGTAGCTTATTATATTTTTTATTATTCTATTCCTTTTTTAAAGGACTTTCTCTAACCTTTTTCTTTTCTCTTCCAAGCCTACATATATTTTTAAACACACTGTAACCTCTTTAGAGGTTGTTGTTGTTTTGTTTTTGTTTTTTTTTTGTTTGTTTGTTTTTTGTCTGCATCTGTCTTTACTCCATATCTCTATCTTTTGCTGATAGTCTTTTGCCCATGAGTCTTTATACTGCTAAGTGATGTGACTAGGACCAAAGCAGCTACTTTGGTGGCTGGTTCCACCCAGCTCCTTAGTCTGTGAGAGCTTAGCTTCATGGCAGAGGGACTAGCAGGAGCCACATTTACTGCCCCAACTCTGGGGAGTTTCTGGGTCCACCCTGCCACCAAGTTGTATACTGCTCACTGCTCATAAACTCCATTTAAGTGTTTGGTAGCAGGACATCCCAAAGGAGCCCTTCTTGCCACCATCATGAACCAGGAAGTCTCCTCTTAAAGGAGCTACACCTCTGCTCTCTGCCAGCAAACAGAGCTTTGCCAAGAAAATGCTACTACCAAGAAGCTATGCTTGACTCTGTTCTTTTGTGTATTTAGAATCTTTTTTCTAAGCTTTCTCAGGTTTTATGTGGAAATTTTTGTAAAACTTTGGGTGCCACATGTAGGTAGACATTTCCATGTCCCAACCACCCAGTCCTAAATAACTGATTCAGAGGCTGAATATGAATTATAAATGCTTGCCCAATAGCTCAGACTTATTGCTAACTAGCTCTTACATTTTAAGTTAACCTATATTTCTATTTATGCTTTGCCACATGGCGGTACCTTAATTAGCATGGCATGTTCATCTCCTGCTCCCTCTGCATCTGGCTGGTGGCTCTTCTCATTCTGTGCTTCTTCATCCCATCATTCATTCTCAGTTTCACTTTCCTGCCTAACTTCCTGTCTGGCTACTGACTAATAGTGTTTTATTAAACCAATTCAAGTTATAAATCTTTACAGTGTAGAAGAGGATTATTCCACAGTAAAAAAAAAACAAACAAACAAACTTTGTGTATCTATTCATCTATCCCTTATGCCTTTTATCTTACTTTTATTCTTGCTTGGATGGTGTCTTTTCTTCACACAGGTAGGTGGAGATGCATTCCCTCAATGCTGTATCTCTGCAGAAAATATTGCTGTCAGATGGAATTTAGGTGAAATTGCAATCCTGTACTTTCCAGTGTCTCTATGTGTACCTATATCAGATCTCTACTACAGAGAAACTCAATGTAATTTCATTTACAGGACTTGATAAACTTCTGTTTGTTTCCATCTATAATTCCAGGATTGCTATCATAATATGTCTTCTCTCTTTGCTCCTCATTCATGATATTTACATAGTCCTTTCCAACTACAAACTACAGTTTATTTATAAAGTATGAGATTCTTTCTTATTGCTTACAGAAACCTTTCTCTTCTGTGGTGGTTTGAATAGGAATGGCCACCATAAGCTCATGTATTTGAATGATTGGTCACTAGGGAGTGGTACTACTTGATAGAGGTTAGGATGTGTGGCCTTGTTGGAGAAAGTATGTTACTGAGGGAGGACTTTGGGATTTCAATTGCTTAAGCCAGACCCAGTGTCTCTCTCTTCTGCACAGCACTAGATTAGCTCATGCTGTCTGCCAGGTTTCTGCTCCCCAGTTGAAGCATACTAAAAACTCCTTTCTGCTTATGCATGCTGCTTGTGCCAAGGCTAGAATTATTTGAGGTCTTTGTAGAGAAGTAGGAACAATTCATACTGCCTGTCCAGTTGCCCTCCTGAATAAGGCAAATCAATGAATTTTTTCCAGACACACTCATCTTCCATCCTGGAGATTTGTGGACCTCCAGAGGGCACACTGTCTCTGGGATTTATAGAATTTTAATCAAGCAGCTCACAGACAGTCTCTTAAGAGACGGGAGAGAAAAGTTCTGTTTGTTTTCCTCTGTCATCGAAGAATCAAGGCATGCTTTACATTCTCCAGGCCACATTTAAGTTGAGTTCACTTAAAAACTGCTGGTTCAGCAAAGGTAATTCATTGTTGACTGAATTTGAGGGACATGTTCATGCAATCTTCACTGTTCACAAGAGCCTCTAATATTTATTTTTATCAAGAAAGTGTAATAGGGAATACATTTTTCACATCTGTGTGGCTTACTTAGGGTTCTACAATTATCCAAGATTTTTAAACAGAAGGAAAAGGAAAAGTTCAATTGTGTACGTATCATTTCCCTGTAAGGGAAAAGAGCTATAACAGCACTGCATCATGGGAAACTCACTCTGACATTTCACTGAGGATAGTCAGGATGATACTTTAACCTTAAAATCATGAACATCTGCAGAAGAAAAGAGGCAAATGTATTTTTAAAATAAATTTTAAAAAATGAGTGTAGACAAATTTTCATATTGTTCAACTCTTCTTTCTTATGCAGAGGATCTTGATACTCTTTGGCATACCAGTAAATGATAATGAAGGAATACATGATAGGTGTTCTTTGTACAGTCTTCAGGGAATGTAGGATCACATCTATCACTCTCCTGAAGATACATAGCACCATGAAAGAGTCAGTCACATATGCTGTGCAAATTCTATTAGTATTGTTTTGTGCTTCTTTGTTCTTAGACATTTCCAGATACAACAGTAAGACCTTGTCTATTTTCCCAAGCAAATGAGAACCATAGTTTTACACCGGTTAAACTGACAGTAGTGAACTTTCCACTAAGAACATTCTTACCAATTTTTGATAAAGCTGGTTGGCATGGAGTGCAGGGAACAGAGAAGCTGCAGGCTGTGATGAAGGAAGACAGGTCTCCCTTAGGGGAGAGCTGTGACTTTCCACAGTGTGGCCACATGCATGAACTCTAGACACGAAGATGCAGCCTTTCCAAAGCTGAAAGCTTTCATTCTCTGTGGGTGCCCTGGTGAGGAAAACTCCCAGAGAGACCCTAGAGGAGCCTTGGTGGTGGTGGTGTTACTGTGTCTGGGTGAAGGAGAAGCTCCTTACCTCCGACATGTCTGGTTGGTGGTTGTCATTGCTGCTACTGTTTGTTCTGTTTCATCGGTTACCTCTGTTTGGAAACTTTTGAATGTGATCTAGAATCCTTACACCTGTTACAACAATTCCTGAGTTTCTGCTACTCCATTCGTACAAAAGTTCAAAAGATCCCTTACTTCCAGACCCAGGTGCCTCCTTCGGGAAGCCAAGGTGCACAGGTGAACTAACGGTGCTCAGTGCAGTCAAGGTCACTGACCTAGACATGAAAAAACCTGCAGCAACAAGCACTCATGTGGAAAGATGTTTTTCTCTTTCTGTGCTGGGGACACAATACCATATAGCTAAAAAAAAAAAAAAAACCTTCCAGGGGCTTTTGCTTTGCCTGGTTTTCTACATATTTCTATAAGTTAAGGCTGTAGCTGTCTGCTTTCATCATAGCCAAGTTCCTTTGATTTCAAATATTTTTATACAATCTAGACATGAGGTTTAAATTTATCTTTGAGAAATCATTTTCTTGTTAACAGTATTATTTCAAGGCTATAGGATTTTTATTTTGTAGTGGAGCTAGAGACACAAAAAGAGGAAGGAGAAGTTAAAAGAGAACATGTTAAATAAAGACTTAGACTTCTTACTGCGAACTTCATTTTTCCAATAGGCTGCCTCAAGTTGAAAATATAATGTATGTATCAGGATTCTAAACCATCTTCATCTTTCAATATTAACATACACACCATCTTTAAATTTTTATATATTTATCATTATGTCATTTTACAGGCATAGTATAATAGAGGAATAATAAAGGAACATGGGAAGTTGACCTCAAAACCATCCAAGGTATACAAGGTAGTAAGAAGGATGACTTTCTGTTTTCTATTTATTTATTTACCTATTTATTCATTTATTTTGAGACAGGCATCTCCTGCAACACAAGTTAGACTCAAACTCACTACACAGCAGAAAGTCACCTTGAATTCCTGATTCCTGGTATGTACTACTTCACTCTGTTCAGAGCTGGAGACTGAACCCAAGGCCTCAGGAGGCAATTGAGCTATATCACCAACCAAGTAAGTTAGTCTTTGAGGATCTAAAGCATTTTTGAGAAATCAAGGTTATCAATACATTAGAGATTACAATGACAATCATCCATAAATTACAATTCCTTTTATATTTCAAAGTTTATATCCAGCCCTCAGGAATACAGAATAATAATTTCAATGACATATTCTTTCTCATAGAACACAGAAATGACTGGGACTTGGGGAATGGATAAGAATTGGTCTTTTCTAAATGAGAGGCTCTCAAGTCACACATTCTTATGATAATCTGCATTGGATGAATGTGATTGTGGGTCTCTTGTACGTTGTAGAGGGATTTCTGTCTGCTGTATTCAAACCTCAGTAAGAACGCAATGTTGTCTCTTCCCTGTGGTATAAAGATAAAGAGAACAATGTCAAAATCATCACAGCCTCGTTCAGTTTCTCTCACTCTACTTAAGCCTTCAACTTTCTTACTCCACTAATGCCCTTGCTGCCAACAGATGGTCCTGGCATATAATGTTTCTAGAATAGAATCTCCTGGCTATAATTTCTTCAGCTTCTTTTCCCACCTAAAAATCCTCATGACCACAGATTCCATTCTCTTTGTCATATAGAAGCAGCAGTTAGGGCTTGAATGGCAGCCAGGAATGCTCAGCTTCCTTACTAGTTAATTTGTAAACTTTTACAAATTATTTAATCATTATTTAATCTCCCCTATCATCACTTTAGTCTCAATCATAATGACAATACTTCTCCAAACTTGTTAAATGTATTTAGAAAGGATATTTTTAAGTATGCTCAGTAGAATGACAGTAGTCCATATATATCATGGTTAAAAATAACACAGTAAGTGAGGGGGTTTGCTTTTATCAGTGGGAAAGTCTTTTCTTGCCAAAGCTAACTTCACCCATCATCTCTCCTTCCATCAAATGTCTTCATTTTGTGTTTAATTATTTTATGATTGAGAGAGAGCTTCTTCTGTGCTTTTAAACATGATCATAGAGTCATGTCTGCTGTCGTAGTAACAGCAGGGACTGGGGAAAGGGCACACTGTGCACAAACTGACTCAAACTACTTTCTGAAAGTGGCATCTACCATTTACTGCCTACATCTAATCCAGCCCAATATGTCTCAAGGCAACACTAAATTCAAAGGTGTGAGGAGGGGCTGGGGATGTATTTGATTGGTAGAGAGCTTGTCTAATATGTAAATACTCTGGTTTTGATGCCTAGCATCCCAAAACTGGATAATGTGGTATATACTTGCAATCCCAGCACTTAAGAAGCAGAGGCAGAAAAATTAGAAGTTCAGTATATTCCTTGACTACACAGACTTAGAGGCCTGCCTAAAGATAAATAAGATAAAAAATCATCCACAAGAACAAAACACTTTTTATGATGGTCTTATTTTTTAAGATTTAGTTATATTTATATATATGCATGTGTGTCTGTGTGAGTGCAGGCTATATGTGAATAGGTGCCTAGGGAGGCCAGAAGAGGGCTTTGGATCCCTTGGAACTGAAGTCATAGGCAGTTGTGAGCTGCTTGATATATAGATAGATTCTGGAAACTCAACTCAGGTTCTCTGGAAGAGCAACAAGCTTTCTTAACTTCTGAGCCCTCTCTCCAGCCTTGATAGTGACTTTTTATTTATGGTGAATTTGAACTCCTGATCCACCTGCTTCCACTTCCCAAATCTAGTATTATATTTGAATGCTACCATAATCAACTAAAGTGTGTTTTAAATTATATTTATTTGTTTATTTATATGAATGGAGGAAAATATGAGTATTATAGTACACATATGGAGTTCATATCAGAACTTGCAAGAATTAGTTCTCTCCTTCTCTGAAGCACGATCCTAATTAGTCTTAACAATAAAAACCCAGAGTCAGATATTGAGGGTGAAAGCTGAATGATCAGAGAAACACAGCAGCCAGCCACTAGAGACTTCTTACCTCTATGAAATCTCAGAACAAATGTGGACAATCCTGTCTACAAATCCTCGGACTGTTTTTTTTTTTTTTTTTTTTTTTGGTTTTTCGAGATAGGGTTTCTCTGTGTAGCTTTGCGCCTTTCCTGGAACTCACTTGGTAGCCCAGGCTGGCCTCGAACTCACAGAGATCTGCCTGGCTCTGCCTCCCGAGTGCTGGGATTAAAGGCGTGCGCCACCACCACCCAGCCTATCCTTTTCTTGTAAGGGCACAGTGAAGAAATAATCTTTAAAATTGATAACTATAATAGGCCATCCTTTAGGTAACAAAGAAGGCAGGGGAATTCCAGGGAGTGAAGAGCCCATTGGCTGAATTACCTTATTAAAAGCTCTTAGTTCTGTTTCTATTGTCCATTTTCCAGATTTTTTTTAAAAAATAACAAATACAGGAGAATTCCAAGGACTACTCAATTTCTCAATGTGTTGAGCATTTAGCTACTCCTGTACTAGCTGTTTTAAGACCTGTAC
The DNA here is from genome assembly GCF_949786415.1 of Peromyscus eremicus. Classification (NCBI taxonomy): domain Eukaryota; kingdom Metazoa; phylum Chordata; class Mammalia; order Rodentia; family Cricetidae; genus Peromyscus; species Peromyscus eremicus. The sequence goes on along the minus strand of NC_081421.1, from coordinate 23,344,451 downwards.
TTTTTCTGATGTCAAAGAACAATGCTGTACCCAGACAGGTTTGTCAGTCAACCATTTTAAAGGTAAGGCTGTTGGTATCTTTTGAAGACCAACAGCTGTTGTGCCCTGTTCTTGTACAACCTGATTGATTGTTTGTTGCTGGATCTTAAAGCTCCCTTGGAGGAGGAGATGAGAAGGCATGGTGTCAATGGCACAGACACTGGGAATTTGTTGTTTAACTTCAACTGACTCCTGGTTTCTGTGCCGTTGACGTAACACCTTCTCACACCCTGCCCCAAGGGAGCCTTTGGGTTCCAGCAACAATTGATGACTGTTCTTTATATCTTTTAATATTTTTCCCAGAAACATATTTTAGTTTATGGTTCATTTCTGAGATTGGAGGACTATGAATCTGGGTATTCCATTGATGTAGCAAATCATATCCCCATAAATTCATTGCTATATTAGTCACATATGGCTTTAATTTTCCTCTACGTCCTTCTGGCCCTATATATTCAACCCATCTTGTGTTTTGATTTACCTGGGATAAAATTCAGATCCTTAAAAGATGAATATTTACCTCCTAAAGAGGCCAATTTGGATGCCAAGATTCTGGGGCAATTATTGTTACATCTACCCCTGTGTCTTCAAGACCTTCAATTACAATGTCTTTTATTTGTACCTTTAGTTTTGGTCTTTGATCATTTACAGAAGTTTGCCAAAATATTTGCTTTATGATTTCTCCTGAAATTTTTGTTTTATCTTCTAAAGCTGTTCTATCATCTAGAGCAGTATGGGTTTTTTTTTGTTTTTTGTTTGTTTGTTTGTTTTACGATAGGCATTAGTTCCTTTAATTGCTCTGGAAAGGCGTTTCCCCTATGGTGATTGGGAATGACATGGGGGCCTATGAGAGGCCCCCAAGGCATTCACCAATGGAAAAGAGCTACCCTGTCTGTCTCTTGTTGATCTGTATTCATTGGCCCAATGTCAGTCTTTGCCACTCTTTATGCATACTCCAGAAGGAAGGGAACTCCTGTTGAATTATTCCTAAAAAAACCACAAACCATTGTTTCTAGGAATTCCCTGTTTACAGTTCCTTCTTAGGTGACCTTTTTTTCCACAATTAAAACACCTGATGTTTTGATTTTTCTTTGAGTCTCTGGAAATCACCTCTCCTATCCAAGTATCATCATGGTTATGAAATTCAATATTGACTGTATCTGGGATTCATTCCTCTATGGGTGCTGATCTTGCCTTTAAAGGCCTAATTCCCTTTTTGCATTGTGAATTAGTATTTTCAAAAGCCAAAAGTTCAATTATTATTTGTCTAGCTTCTGAATTTGGTATTATTCTATTTACAGCTGGTCAATCTTTGTGAGAAATCAATGAAAGTTTCTTTTTGGACCTGTATAACTTTAGTAACTGACTCAGTTCTCTTTTCAACTTCTTCAATTATGTCCCAAGCATTCAAATAATCTATATGGCATTGAGCCAGGGTATGGTCATCATATAGAGACTGTCTCTATAAAGCAGCGTAATTGCCTTCTCCAAAAAGTCGGTTTTAGGATATTTCAATACCTCTAGCTCTACTTCATTGCTCAATGGTCCTAGCCTCTTCTTTCCACCAGGTCAGCCACTATAATTGAGGATCAGGTTCCAATATTGCTGTCTTGTGGGACAATTCTGTTACTAGTTGACCATGACTTTAACATCTGCTTCACAAAAGGTGAATGTATACCATATGAGACTATTACTTTCTTAAATCTCCTTAAATCTAACATTTCTACAATAATCATGTCAGCGCTTACACAGCCTTGGGGATATCTGTCATTTGGCAATTCCTGTAAGGTGACTGGATAAATTAAGGTTGGTTGTTTGAAAACCTTATGCTTGCTCCTCTCTAATATTATAATGTGATGATGAGGTTGATTCTCCTTTAAATTCCTCTGTCTTGGTCTGAATATCTCTCTATGGTATCTTTTAATAAGTATTTCTAAGGCCTGTATCTTGACATTCATATCAACTAACTTTAAAAATTTTTTTTTATTCATTTTACGTACCAACCACAGATCCCCCTCTCAGCCTTCTTCCCACTCTCCTCACCTTACCCCCCCATCCCCTTCTCCAACAGAGTAAGTTCTTCCATGGGGGGACAGCTAAGCCTGGTACATTCAGCTGAGGCAGGACCAAGCCCCTCCTCAATTTACCAAGGGTGAGCAAGGTGTCCAACCATAGGTAATGGGATCCAGAAAGCCGGTTCATGTATCAGAGACAAATCCTGATCACACTTCCAGGGGCCCCTCAAAAAGACCCAGCTACACAACTGTTTACCATATGCAGAGGATCTAGTCCAGTCCCATGGAGGTTCTACAGTTGTCAGTCTAAAGTTTGTGAGTTCCTTTGAGCTTGGTTCATTTGGACTCCCAGAGCTCAGCCTGGTGCATGGTTGTGGGTCTCTGCATCTGCTTCCATCAGTTACTGAATGATGGCTCTATGATGACAATTAGGGTATTCACCAATTTTATTACCAGGGTAGGCCAGTTTAGACACCCTCACCATTGTTGCTAGTACTCTAATGTGGGGTTGTTCTTATAGATTCCTGGGAATTTCCCTAGCACCAGGTTTCTCTCGAACCCCATAATTGTCTCCTTCTATCAAGATATCTCGTTCATTGCTCTCCCACTCCCTCCCTCCCCAAGCTTGACCATTCTGTTCCCTCATGTTCTCCTCCACTATTCCCTATCCCCTATTCCCCCCCCCCCCACATTGCCAGTTTACTCATCAGGATCTCCTCTGTTTCCACTTCCCAGGGTGATTTGTACATCCCTCTTAGGGTCCTCCTTGTTTCCTAGCTTCTCTGGAGCTGTGGGTTGTGGTCTGATTATCCTTTGCTTTACATCTAGTATCCACTTATGAGTGGGTACATACCATGTTTGTCTTTCTGAGTCTGGGTTAACTCACTTAGGATATTTTCTAATTCCATCCATTTGCCTGAAAATTTCATAGTGTCATTATTTTTTACAGCTGAGTAATACTCCATTGTGTATATGTACCACATTTTATTTATCCATTCTTCAGTTGAGGGGCATCTAGGTTGCTTCCAGGTTCTGCCTATTATGAATAATGCTGCTATGAACATAGTTGAGCAAGTGTCCTTATGGTATGCTTGAGCATCCCTTGGGTAAATGCCCAAGAGTGGTATAGCTGGATCTTGAGGTAGATTGATTCTCAATTTTCTGAGAAACCACCATACTGATTTTCCAAAGTACCTGTACAAGTTTGCATTCCCACCAACAGTGGAGGAGTGTTCCACTTTCTCCACATCCTCTCCAACATAAGCTGTCATCAATGTTTTCTATCTTAGTCATTTTGACAGGTGAAGATGGTATCTTAGAGTCATTTTGATTTGAATTTCCCTAATGACTAAGGATGTTGAGCAATTCCTTAAATGCTTTTTGGCCATTTGGGATTCTTCTATTGAGAATCCTCTGTTTAGACTTCTAGCCCATTTTTTAATTGGATTTTTTAGTATTTTGCTATCTAGTTTCTTGAATTCTTTATATATTTTGGAGATCAGCCCTCTGTCAAATGTGGGGTTGGTGAAGATATTTTCCCATTCTGTAGGCTATCATTTTGTCTTATTTACTATGTTCTTTGCCTTACAGAAGCTTCTCGTTTTCAGGAGGTCCTATATACTAATTGCTGCTTTCAGTGTCTGTGCTATTGGTGTTATATTTAGGAAGTGGTCTCCTGTGCCAATGATTTCTAGGCTACGTCCTACGTTCTCCTCTATCAGGTTCAGTGTAGCTGGATTTATGTTGAGAACTTTGATCCACTTGGATTTGAGTTTGTGCATGGTGATAGACATGGATCTATTTGCAGTCTTCTACATGTTGACATCCAGTTATGCCAGCACCATTTGTTGAAGATGCTTTCTTTTTTCCATTGTACAGTTTTGGCTTCTTTGTCAAAAATCAAGTGTTAATAGGTGTATGGATTAATATCAAGATCTTCAGTTCAATTCCATTTGTCCACATGTTGGTTTTTATGCCAATGCCAAGCTGTTTTTATTACTATAGCTAGAAAGAAATTTTGATAGTGAGAAAGGAGGTCCTTGCTCACTATTTTTCTCTTTCCAGTCCTCTATTAAGTATTCATGTATTTATTATTTATGACTTATATATCCAAAATACATAGGTTGTATATAAATAAAATATATAAAAATGTATCTATACATATAAATAAATGAATGAATGAATAAATACAGAAAGAAAGAAAGAAAGAAAGGAAGAAAGAAAGAAAGTATAAATACTTATCTTTTTTAACAATAACAAAATTTATTCAGGTCAGTAAAGAAAAACAATTTTGGCCAAAGAAAGATAAAATCACACTATTATAACAAAACACAAATAAGATAATTGTAATTTCTGTTTGCCTTATGAAGGCATTATGACAGTATGAACCTACAATAAGATACATTGACAGGAATGGAAGTTATATTCTATTTATATAATACTATATCAAATTAAATTGCTGAAAATTTGGAAGATAAAACTAATGTTATTATAATTACTTGCTAAAACAAATGGTGTTGCTATATATAATTAGACAAATTAGGCAAGAGGTACTCCTAGGAAATACTGAAAACATAAGAAATCTTCAATTCTCCAGAAATATGTATGGTTTCTGACTTCATCATGATATTTATAATGAAATCTTAAAGGATCTGCTAATCTCGTATCCCATTTAAAAATTAAATATGTAAAGCCCCAATTATAATTTATAGGTTCTATTATTCACTAGGGATTCTTGGATAAAAGAATAATTCTGTTTCTTTGAAAGCCAATGCATTGAAAGTGGCTGAAGCGGGACGGTGGTGGTGCACGCCTTTAATCCCAGCACTCGGGAGGCAGAAGCAGGAGGATCTCTGTGAGTTCAAGGCCAGCCTGGTCTACAAAGTGAGTTCCAGGAAAGGCGTAAAACTACACAGAGAAACCCTGTCTTGAAAAACCAAAAAAAAAAAAAAAAGAAAGTGGCTGAAGGTGTGTGTGCGTGTGTGTGTGTGTGTGTGTGTGTGTGTGTGTATGTGTGTGTGTGTGTTGGTGTATATGTAGTATATTTAATGTTGTTTGTTTTCTTTTATATAAGAGATTTTCTAGTCATTTTACATATCAGCCACGGATTCCCCTGTCCTCCCTCCTCCCACCCCTCAGCCTTCCCCCAAATCCACCCCCATTCCCACCTTCTCCAAGGCAAGGTCTCCCCTGGGGAATCAGCCCAGCCTGGTACATTCAGTTGAGGCAGGTCCAATTCCCTCCTCCCTGCACCAAGGCTGAGCAAATGTCTCAGCATAGGCCCTAGCTTCCAAACAAGCCAGCTCATGCACCAAGGACAGGTCCCGGTCCCACTGCCTGGCGCCTCCTAAACAGTTCAAGCTAATCAACTGTCTCACTTATCCAGCGGGCCTGGTCCAGTTCCATGGGGGCTCCTCAGCTATTGGTTCACAATTCATGTGTTTCTGCTAGTTTGGCTATTTGTCCCTGTGCTTTTTCGAATTGTGGTCTTGATATCTCTTGCTCATATAATCCCTCCTCTTTCTCACCAATTGGACACCTGGAGCTCAACCTGGGGCTTGGCCATAGATCTCTGCATCTGCTTCCATCAGTCACTGGATGAGAGTTCTACCATGACAGTTAGGATGTTCAGCCATCCGATCACCAGAGTAGGTCAGCTCAGACACTCTCTCAACCATTGCCAGTAGTCTACAGTGGAGTTATCTTTATGGCTTTCTGGGGACCTCTCTAGCACTCTGTTTCTTCCTATTCCCATGGAGTCTTCATTTATCATGGTATCTCTTTCCTTGTTCTCTCACCCTGTTCCTGATCCAGCTGGGATCTCCTGCTCCCCTAAGCTATCTTTCCCCCAACCCTTGCCACCCATTACTACCCCTCACCCCCCAGTTTGCTCATGTAGATCTCATCCACTTCTCTGTTGCTGGGTGATCCCTGTGTCTTTCTTAGGGTCTTCTTTACTAGGTAGCCTCCATGGAGTTGTCAGTTGCAATCTGGTTATCCTTTTTTACATCTAGTATCCACTTAAGAGTGAGTACATACTATGTCTTTCTGAGTCTGGCTTACCTCATTCAGGATGATATTTTCTAGTTCCATCTATTTGCCTGCAAACCTTATGATGTCATTGTTTTTCTCTGCTGAGTAGTACTCCATTGTGTGTATGTACCACATTTTATTTATCCATTCTTCAATTGAAGGGCATCTAGCTTGTTTCCAGGTTCTGGCTATTACAAATAATGCTGCTATGAACATAGTTGAGCATGTGTCTTTATAGTATGATTGAGCATTCCTTGGGTACATGCTCAAGAGTGGTATAGCTGGGTCTTGAGGGAGGTTGATTCCCAATTTTCTAAGAAAGCACCATATTGATTT